>NC_088875.1:45925771-46007925 GCF_032884065.1 Artemia franciscana
CATTTTTGTAAATAGAAACTTGAAACTTGTACAGTAGGATTCTCTTATACGCTTAACCTGATGGTGTGATTTTCGTTAAGATTCTATGACTTTTAGGGTGTGTTTCCCCCTATTTTCTAAAATAAGGCAAATTTTCTCAGGCTCGTAACTTTTGATGGGTAAGACTAATATTGATGAAACTTATATATTTAAAATTAGCATTAAAATGTGACTCTTTTGATTTAACTATTGGTATCAAAATTCTGTTCTGTGTAGTTTCGGTTACTATTGAGCCAGGTCGCTCCTTACTACAGTTCGTTACCACGAACTGTTTGATTGGAGGTAGATTCAAGGCCAAAAGGAAATGCAACAAATAACTCTCTCTGGGTAACTCTGATTATGGACCGAGCTGCAGTAGGCCTCTAATGAAAGAAGAGGAGCTAAAAATAGCTATGGTTACATTTGAGGAATTCCATCTAAAGAGCAGTGAAACCGCTTTAAAAGAACTGTACTAGAGAACCAAAGGCCAATCTTCTAATGAAAACTGGATATACGAAAGAAGCAATAGAATAACTAGCACGTATTTCCACAGAATAGCTACACTCCAACAATCAACTAAAACTGCACTAATTGTGAAAGATATTAGAAATGGAGGCCGTGATCATGCTGAAAGGTAGTCGGTTAGAATCCTCGCTTTAACAGCATGTGAGGAAACAATTGGCGCGCAAATTACGAAAGGTGGAGATATTGGTTTTTTGGTTCACTCCACCCGCCAGTTTCTTGGTACTTCATTAGACGGGATTTTATCAGATTAGACACCAAAAAAAGGGCAAGACTGTCCACAGTCTTCCAGAAAACCATACCATAATTGATGCAGCTCGAACGGAAGGCCTTTTCAAAGATAATGAAAATCAAGAAAATTAAAAGAAATTTTGCATTCTTGCTTATAACAACATGAAGGAATGGTAAGTCCTTATAGTTGACTGCAATAGAGAGAATTGGGCCCGAGTATTCCCGAGCGTCTGGAAAGAGTGTCTTTTACCAGAAATTGTTGGTTCGTGCCTTCTTACAAATCTAGAGCCCAGAGAACAAATTTCTGTCGGAAAAGCTATGGAAAAGATAGGCTGTAATAGCCGTAAGAGGCAGATTTTGAATCCAAATAATACAGAACACAAAAATAAGAGGAAAGAAGATTTAGCAGAGGAAAAATTTTTATCAATCGTTTGGTCTGATTCTGAACCTGAGCTATAGTCTTTTTGTTTTTATGTTTTTTGTATTTGTATATTTTTTATGACAATTTAATGAGCGATGAACATATAAATCATTTACCAGTTTATTTAATATGATTTTGAACCAAATTTGCAAAAAAAATTGCTGATAAAAATTTAATGCTTATCACATTAATGACTCTTGTCTGATTGATTCAGATTATGATAAATAACTACCCAAATGACGCTCTGGATTTTGATGAGTAAAAAAGGCAGTTGGTCACGGCTTTATTTGGGATAAGAGCTGACTTTTCATTTTAATGTTTGGATTTAATGTTTAGACCTTATAGGTTCCATCTACTCATCCAAAGCAGCATCTCATATATTTATTTTTGTTTCATTTATTAATTTTAATTGATATTCGTTTTATATTTCGTTTATTCTATCATAGCAATTGGTATCATATTCTTTTTTCCCAAAACGTAAATTAGTTTTATGAATTTCCCTCGTACGAGGCAGTTATATGACAAAAATTCGTTTGAACCGGAATCTTTTGAAATATACTCTGTACTATACCTTATCCAGCAACAGGAGCAGCTTAGGAGATAACAAAGGCTCTGGCCCTCTTCAAATTTAAGGGGTTGGAACTTGAGTCTTAAAGTCTGATGTACTTAACTAAATAATGCAATTGATATTTGTTTTCTTTCATCTTTTGGGAGTGTGAGACGGCTAAATTCGAGTCAGGTTGAAGAGATCAATTTTCCCGTAATTTTGTCTCGAAAGGATTACTTTAGAAAGAAAGCAACTGAAAAGCCATCTAATAAGAATAATGTTAACATACAAAATTGGAATAGGAGCGAATGAGAAGAATCCTACGTATGAATCCTACCAACCCCTCAGAAAGCAAGACATTTGCTTAAAGTGTCTTCATAAATCATTTGCAGAATCAGGGAGTCACTCAGCTGCTTTGAAGGGATACCATTCTCAAAAATCATTTGCACTAGGTGGCGATCGTGGTGTAAGTGGGCTATCTGTGGTGCAAAATCTGCTATGAGTAGCGCTAACAAAAGTGCTATGGTGGGCTTGGTCTACGCTTTGTCGAATGTGGGCACCCTTCAGTTCTCTCGTAAACCTGATCCACAACTCCAAATGGCAAGCTTCGACCTTTTCCTTGAATCTGATATTATCTTTTTTTCTTCTTTTTTTTGTTGCTACGCAGAATCACTAGTTTTGTATTGGTATATTTTATTTATTGGTTCCTTGATTTTAAGTCTTAAACTATGAATAATTCGGATGTGATATTTATTTTGTAATTCAAATCATGAATTGACTGAAACATACTATCTCTCCAGTAGTCGCGCCCTCTAGAGTACGTAATATGGTAGCACTATTTACGAATATACGCCCCAGCGTTTCCGCATTCAGACGGAATTTGCTAATTAAAATAAAGAGTGGTAATTCAGCATCAGATTGCTAGGGAATATATGGATCAGAAGCAAACATTTTTAAATACATTTTTCAATCCAGTTCTAAATAAAGCCTACAGCTTGCTGTCTTGTAAAGTTGGCAACAGTACTTAAGTTTTTTTCTTCTTTTTTTGGGGGGAGGGATCTCTTAGTATCCTCTTTTTATTGACCCCTTAAAATGAACCAATTGAGATATTTTTGGGACCCAAGTCCCCCCCCCTAAGTTATAATGCACTTTCATTTCTTTCAGCTTCTCATTTATTTTTGTCTGTAGACTTGCAGTATTTTTGCCAACAATACTGAACAATTGAATGAAACCAACTAGTTTTTCAATTGAATGTATAATAAGAATTTTAATCCAAGTTTTCCTAAAATTCATAAATAAAACAAAAACTGCGATTGTGGTCGCTCTGTATCTTAGAAACAAACCTGCCTCAATGTCTAGGAAAGTATTGGCGAAAATAGAACCTAAGTAGCTATCATGATGGTAATTAACATACATACATACATAAAGATTGTTCTCATAAACAGAGTAGATAGGCTACACCTATGTTTTCACTTTTTTTTTTTTTTTTTTTTTTTTTTTTTTTTTTTTTTTTTTTGTTAAGCTTAGACCCGAAACAGAAACGAGAAGAACTTATTACAAAGGCAGTAAAATATTATTTGTGTATTTACAGTTCTTAATATTGAAATGTTTTTGGTTTATGAGTTCTTACTTTTGGATCCATTTGGTTAAATATTGCGACATTTTATTGTGGTATTCGTGGTTAGTTAATCAGACTTAAACCTCGCAAAAATAATGCGGAGAAGGTTCATTTTCCGATAATACGTGTCGGAATATATTTATTGATTTTACACTTAAAATGCGCTCGCTTGCATGTCTTCACACATGTTATCTTCGTTTCCTCTTACTTCGTCATCTCAGTTTCGGTGCTGTAACGAAATCCGATAAAATGACGTTTTAACTGGAAGCTCACAAGAGGCCTAAGAGAAACGTGACTCATCTTTCTATTTAATTTTTCAGAAGTTAATCTATCCTAGATCACTTCTCTTTTCTTTGTTTATTATAATATTTTAGCGTAAATAGCGGTTGATTGACTCTCATCCTTCTACTGCAACAATATTTCTTAAAATCATCTCATAAAAATGGTCGAAAAAAAATTTGCTGAATATGGAGAACTGAATAATGTTTTGAAATACCTTAAGGCCGATTCTTGATGAGGTTTTGATAATACTGAGATTTAGCTTTTGATAATTCTAGCCAATCAGAAATTTAATATATATATTTTTAATCAGAAAATTCTATGGAAAATCCGATGGGCTCACGTTAGTCCGAGCTAAACCCCAATATTAGTAAATTCTCATTGTGAATTAATTTTTAGCAAATCAATTCTAGAATTCACTTCAGCATTCTTCTTGCTCAAGCAAGAGAGTAAAGATAAAAATTTTGAGAATTTGTTCATCAAGTGGTTAGTTACTTACTACTTAATTCTCCTGCCGACTTGGCGCCAGCTCGAGAGAGCAGACACCATCTTGCTCTAGGAAACCCGGTCTTGAGCGGGTTTTGTGGACTCGGTTCATAAATTAGCTGTATAATCATCTTGGGGGATGTGACAAAGGTGCCAATAATTGACCAAATTGACGAATTTATTCTAAAAAGAGTGAAAAACATAAAAAGAGGGCGCCAGAAGAAATCTTGGGTGCCCATGGCTCCCTGGCCCCCCTAGATCCACCGGTGAATCTTCCTATCAATTTGTTTCTGCAGTGTGTTTGCGAAAGATTGTCACTACTTGGAATTTCTGGATTTAGTCCTGAGTTTGGGATCTTAAAAGGTGTGTTTAACATCTTGAATATTTATTTCTAACCTTGGGACTTTTTCGTAAGTTAATCTTGGGATATTGTAAAATTATCAGCACAAGTCTCGGTCTTGTGGACTCTGTTCGTAAAATTAGCTGTATAATTAGCTATAAATTGTAATTAACCTTACTGACAAAGTTAGCCTTGCGGATGAACTGACTTACTCAAAATAACGCTCCTAATCGAGGTCCAGCCTAGAGAGAAATCCTAATTCTTACTTCCTGTCTGAGCGTTCATGAGCTAGTGTAATGAATTCTTCTAGTGCGTTAAGTATCATTGACAGGTACTGTTCAAGGCTATCCCTCAATCTAGAGCGATGGTTTAGATTGAGGGATCTAAGATTGAGGGATGCTTTAATTGAGGGATGCTTTAGATTGAGGGATCTAACTTGAAGAGTGTAAATGATAGGTGTTAAGCTGATATGTGGAGAAGCCACTCCTGGACTCCAAACCACTCCTGGACTCCTACTGAGAGCTCCAAACCACTCCTGGACTCCAAACCACTCCTGGACTCCTACTGAGAGCTCACGAGAATTGAGACTTTTGTTCTTAAATGACAGTGTTTCGATATTAGATGCAAATTCATGCAATCTTATCCCTTGTTTCGTCACAAAAATTTTTTTAGGCTATATTTCTGGCACATAAGACGAAAACAGTAGTAGACCAGGTCTCATCGCCGTTAAGGAGAACTCGGACTTCAACGACACTTTTGATTCTCATCTTTGTTTCTTGTTTGATATTTGGCTTTGACCAGACTAGACGGTATAGTCAGGTGAAAGCAGATGAATCGGTAGTAGTATTTATGGACAGTAATAGTACTCTTGTTCTCTTACCAGCCATTTTTATCCGCGCTTTTAATGCTTCTTTCTGTTCTGATCCTCAACTGTTCTATTAGTCATTGGGGCAGGCCAGAATAGGTTTTCTTAATGTTATTGCAGTGAACATATAGGGTATCTCTAAAATACGTTTAAGGTTAATCAAAAATTATAAAAGCAGTTAAACAAATATGTGAATAAGATTAGCCACATATCTTCAGTACCTATTAAGTGTTTAATCACATTACGTCTGCATTACCACCATCTAATAAACAATTCCCAGCTAGATCATGCTCTTCTATATTGATGTCTCCATGTTCGTATGCTTTAAAATCAGTTTTTTTTAGATTAATAGCTTGTAAAGGATGGTCTCTCCTTGCTAAATATTTATTCAATATTAATCTCTTTTTTTTCATTTCAAAACCATATGCGGAACATCGAAGAACTGATTTAAAAGATGCAATGGCTGGCCACAGCAAATGTAACAATAAGCTGAGCTCAGCCTCCATACCGCTCGAGTGACCTCATGTACGTCTCTAAGAGCTGTATTAAATGGGGCTAACAAATCTGGAATTGCTACCTCTTGTTTTTATTAGTTCTAACGGCGTTAGAACGTTTTTAATGTTCTATTGTTACGATTTAAAGTTCAGTTGTCGATTTAACGTTCAATTGTTTCTGATAGCGTTAGCTCGTCTTTAATTGTTGCTCAACTTTTGTTGCTCATTTTCTTATATATTGATTCCTTAAAAATATCAAAAAAGATCTCTCGCAACATTCTCTAGATTTCTTTATTTAAAGTAGCTGAACAATTTAACTATTTTTTTTACTTGTTTCAGGCATTCGGACCAACTTCTGAGCTGATCGACCAATATCAAAACAGAGGTATAACTATATGGGGTGATCATGTCCGCCACATAATTGATCAAGGGAAGCTTCTAATCAACCAAGCCAAAAGTCCTTGTACAGCCGGTCTTGTTACTGTTCTTCTTGAGGGTGCACCCAACGCCGGGAAAACTGCACTTGCTGCTCATATCGCCAAAGTTTCTGATTTCCCATTTATTAAAGTTTGTACTTCAGAAGAGATGGTTGGATTCAGTGAAACTGCTAAATGTTTATCCATTAGAAAGGTAAATTAGATCAAACTGAGAATTGGTGAGACAATTTTTAAAGGACAAAATGAGTTTAATTTATTTACACATGATTTAGAAGTCATTTCTTCCTCGTCCTTACTGGTTTCTTTGACCCTTTTTTGTTACGCACATCTTATAGCCGTTCCAGATGTCTAACATTAGGGGCAGTAATTCACAAAAATTTAGGGAAGGGGTAACGATTTTCTCAATTTCCTTTATGTAAACACACAAAAAAATTCAAAGCCAGGGGGTTAACAATTTTTTCTAATCTACCAATGGAAATGCCAATTTTTTTTTATTTAATCTATTGTAGCCTATACACTTCCCTTCTCCCCTGATTGTCCACCCCTGATTAGTAGTGGATTTTATTGCGAGGAAGCAGCGCAATGGCACCCTTGTTATTTTTGCTCAATTTAAAATTTGGCAGTTGTAAAACCAATGAAAATAATCTAAAAACTTATGCTTTTAGATTTTTGGCAATGATGGGTTCTATATCCTTTACACAAATAGTCGAAAAGTCAATTAGTCGCTGGTTTCTCATTAAAAATTAAACATAAATGGAATATTTTGTCTTTTAGAACCCGTTCAGCCGAAAAGATTAAATCTAGAAGTAAAACATTTTATAATATTATTTCTATTAGTTTTATACCCGCCAGTTTCTTTTATTTATTATTACCTTCAGAATTATTATTCTGTTGTTTTTTTTTACGTTATGTTTCTTGTATAGAATTATTCCGTTTAATTATTTAATTGTTATTATATAGTTATTATTTAAACGTTATTCATGTTATTATATAGAATTAAGGGCTATTTAAAACATTTAAACATGGAACTATTAACACAATAATTTCCTTTTCTTTGCAACAAGAAATTGTATGATAAAAGCAGTATTGGATATACGTAAGCCCTTTCGGGTATAAAAATATATATATATATATATATATATATATATATATATATATATATATATATATATATATATATATATATATATATAAAAGCTGTACATGTAGCATGGATATTAACTCCAATATTATAACGATGTTAGCCAAAGCACCAATAATTTTCACTTAAACCAAAGAGTATTGGTAACTCATAAGAGTGGAAACTGGCGCTACTGTAAAAAAAAATCACCAAAGCCATCTAGCATCTGATGAAATTGGGCATTTTTAAGCCCACTTAATTAGCCATGATTTTCCCTCATCAAACCTAGGCCTACTAATAATTAGGTCTAATAATGTTTTTAAACAGTAGGTTAGCCTAGCCTAAAAAGCCAAATACTTGATTTTTTAAGATTTACACAGAGATTTCACCTTTAAGTGATATAAATATACAGATCAGGCCCAAAGAGCATGGGGAACTATGAGTTTTCAATACTATTTGGGTAGGCCTTTACCAATAATCCAGTTCGACTTGAATTTTTTCCACTTATTTAAAGACATTTTAATAATTTCGCCAGCCACTACGCTGCATCTGGCGCTAATTGTTTTCAACTCCTATCTTTCCGTTTCAAATCGCCGAAGTTTCCGCTCTTGTAGTTTCCCATGCTCTTTGAGGTGGACTTACTCTCAAACTAAACCTTTAAAGGGAAACTACACCTTCTTAAGCGTTGGTGCCATCTATTTTTACTCTAGCGCTCGCTACTACCAGGAAGTTTCCTGAATTTCTAAATATAGATTTGTATTTATCTAATTCCAAGAATCAGATTACATTTCTTTGTCCTTGGTAATTTAAGGGCAATTCATTCTTCTCATTGACTGCCGAGAGAAATTAATTTCAACTAGAGTTTCTACTCTTATAGTTTCCCATGCTCTTCGGCTTAAAGTATGAATTTTGCTGTCGTTTCCTTGCAAACGGTTAGCTTCAATCTACAATTGGTGAAAGCTTCATCTTTGCGGATTGGTTGGGACTTTAGATAACTGCATAGTCCATTTTGCTCTTTTATGAATCAGGGATTACACTGCGTTGTTATGGATATGGTGTGTTGTCAATTTAGATTCTTCTTACTTAGTTAATGGGTTTAAAGATTTTTTTATTATATTAAACGATTCATATATTATTTATTGGTATTTTACGGCGGTTAATTCCTTTAGGCTCTTGGAAAGTTACACGAACAGAAGGTTACAAGTATTGGAAATTGCTCCATGAAAAAAAAAAAAAAAAATAGCCTACCGACCAATGGTCGGTGTTGCGTAAGTACTGGTCTCCGGATTCACTGCCTTCGGCTGGGAGTGCAATGCCGGGGCGGGGGCCTGTAGAAAATTGCATCGGATTTTTCAGTGATTTCTTGTGGATGTATTTTTTTGTTTGTCTATTTGTTTTTGTTCTAGTGAGCTTTTCCTTACTCTCACATATCGATAAGTTAAATAAGATTACGTAAATAGAAAACAAGTGTACAAATACAAAGAAACAGAGGGTTGACTTTTAAAAATTCTGCGGCACAAAGACTGCCTTTTTTATTGCTGGGTCAAGATTTATTGTAGTCTTATTGCCTTAAGAAAATGCGTCACAGAAATAAACCAATGAAATATAAGAAACATTTTTAAAACAAAATCCCTCTTTTAACACAAATCTTTCATTTTCTCTGTGGCAAAATGGTAGCTCTACTTTATGAATTCCTTCCTGCTAAATTAAGGTTAATATTGCCTTATTTAATGATGTCTTTTTTTTAGATGGATTTACTTACTATTTGATCTCAAAGGCGTCCCTGTTGAGATTCTTTTCTATTACGCTGTATACCTAATTGTTTTAGAAGATTTATGTCCACTTGAGATAAGATAGGGCAAAGTTTTTTGTACTGGAGGCAGGCACATAAGAAGGGATTCATTTTCGGAGGTGGACAAAATTTGAAAGAGACGATAAAGAAAGCGAATGTTACTGAGAATATAAGGGATTATATGTTGAATCTGAAAATTCGTGTGATTTAAGGAATAGTGTGGGATATCTTCCCCCTCCCTCTCTTTTGGGTGCAAGACTAGAAGGATGAAGATGTTTTTCATTTTTCATTTCATTTATTCATTAATCACACATACATGTATATATATGACATAGCCCCATGGGGAGCCTATGTCAAAGATGAATGGTAAAAGAAAACCAATTAGAGGGCAGGGTTTCTGGTGTCATACTGAAACGTTATATGAAAACATCCTGTCTAAGCCAGAATATTTTAGCTTGTAATTATATTGTACAAGAGCCTCTTCAGCATTCTTATAAGTAAGAAAAAGTTTTATTATTTATTTAACTAAAAATACTAACTAATTATTTTCAATTTTGGTATAACTTAATATTTCCCATCCACTTAATGTTTCGGTTGTATCATTTGGAAGATGATCCTGGCTAAGCTAGAAACAAAGGGTTTGTGATATTGTGTGTTGTGCACCCCATGCTTAATAAAGTCTAATAACAAAGGCTAAGCTAGAAACAAAGGGTTTGTGATATTGTGTGTTGTGCACCCCATGCTTAATAAAGTCTAATAGGGTTAAATTGCCCTGTAAAGTATAGGCATTCGGACTCTTTTGCGGAAAAGATACTGGCACGCTGCCTGCTAATACTGCCAGAATATTTCAGGTTGTAAACGTATAGTTACATGTTTTGGGCACTTGTTTAGCCTATTCTCTTATAAGGGAACGGCTGTCCCCAGATGCGGCCTCTGAGGGGTTTCAAACTGAGTTGTTTTTCATCGATAATGTGATTTTTGTGGTGTTCATATTGTGATATTGATGGTAGGGGGGGGGGGAAATCGATATTGTGGGGTGCTAGAAACCTTAGCTTAGGAAACTTCGGGCATTTGAGTGTTTGGGTATTTGGGATTTTAGACTCCATTTCCCTTCTTCTGATTTTGTTTTGTTAATCTTACCCGTTTATACAAAATTTAATTTTTGTTTGGAACTTCTCCCTCCCCAAAAAATTCAAAAAATAGAAATCTGTGGCTGTTTGCCAAGTCGACCTTTCCTTTTTTCCAATTTTACCGAAAAAAAAAACAGCAATAAGCGTTAGTAAAACTTGTAAATAATAATAATTACAGATTAAATAATTATATAATTATGTTACTTTACTTGCTTAAACTGCTAATTTTAACATAAATTTGGTCTTTAAGCTGACACGAAATGCATTTTTTTTCTCAAAATTGGGATGGGTTTACAAAGTTAGGGTACCAATGATCTTAGCGACTAGTGCAAGCGCTAAGAATCGTCAGTATATAGAGTACGTTCATTATGCACATGTTATTCAACTTTCTTCCAAAATGCTTCTTGTAGAAAGTAAACGGAGTGGCACTTAATGTTGTCGCTAGATATTGAAAGTTTCACCAAAGCTCAGCAAAGTAGGGTATAGTTATGAAGTAGTATTCTCTCATAATTTAAAGATTCGTCGATTCAGTGTGTGATTACAACATTGTGAATAACAAATATTGTGACTAAAAAAAAACTTTTTGTTTCTTTAAAATTTCACATGGAATAACCAATCAGGTTTTAAAAAGGCTGAGCTGTTTTGCTCGCCTTTATGGACGCTCAATGAATAATGTGATTGGCTCACGAAAATATTTTATAGGCTTAAACCAGTGAAATCAAAGCACAATTTTAACCACAGAATTACAGGGAAATAATCTCTCTTTTTCTCTTTGCTGCATACGGTTATAAATTCAAGCTGTTAAACTGAGATCTAATCCACTATTTCTTCCCAGTAAAATACGCTTAATGTTTACATTGAACGAATATTATATTTGATATATTGATATTTTATTAGATATCACCAACATTTTATGAGTGAAAAAACAAAGGTTTATTGTCACTCACTGGTTATTTATTTACTTCAATTACTTTTTACTGTGCCGCTTATGATCCGTACCATTGTATAAAAGCATAGATTCTGTCATTTTGCAGGATTGAATTTAAAATATCTGTATATGTATGGGCTTACACTGGAGTAATGGTTAGTAGGGGGTTTGGTGGATTTTTCCGAGGGAAAGGTGGTTGAAAATATGACAAAAATATTTTTCTGTGTTGTTTTGTTTTTCTGTAAGGGCTCAAGAGATGGGCAGATTTGGAGACAAAGAAAGAGAGAAAAGAAACATAGCCCTTTTTAATGATTATGACAAGAAGCTACGTAGCTACCACCACTCCTTAAACAAATGGCTGAATTTGCATTTCGCGTCAAAAATAGAAAAAGAAATACTACTTAAAGATATGCAAATTACTACTTAAAGGTATTATATACGTATGCATATAAAAGAATGAAAAAAAAATTGAATTGGCGAAGTGATGGAACATTATTAGCGACCCTGCTTGTACTAGCAGTATTATCCGCAGTAATTAAATCCGTAAATAAAATTGTTGAAACAATTCTTTGTATAATGCCATAGAGGGGTGAATCTAGAGCAAAATCTTGGTGGAGGTCCATTGTGACAAGGGTGCCAATTGGCAAAATCTTAGGAGGGGGAATGCGACAAAGGTGCCAATAATTGACCGAATTGACAAATTTATTCTAAAAATAATGGTGAAAAAGAGAAACGGAAAGAGGACGCCAAAAAAATCTTGGCCCTCCCTGGCCCCTGGATCTGCCAGTGATGTTATAGATTGATGTTTGTATTAATTCAAATCAGGCTAGTCTTTTTTTTCTTGTACTTAATTCGCTATGACTTTACTTTGTTCTTACTAGTTAAATGTCTCTGTCACCGCAAATTGCTGTATCTAAGCCGATTTTTTTCCAGTATTTTGATGATGCTTATCGATCTCAATTGAGTTGTATTTTGGTGGACAATATTGAAAGACTGCTAGATTATGGTCCCATTGGTCCTAGATATTCGAATCTCACTCTTCAAGCACTGTTAGTTCTTTTGAAGAAGGAACCTCCCAAAGGAAGGAAATTGCTGGTTATTTGCACTAGCAGCACAAGGTACTTGGTTTCATTTTACTTCTCGAACGCGGAGACTATATGAAACTTATTTGACTTGAAACTCAAGCCGGTTTCTCACAGAATCATTTTAGAGTACAATGGCTTTTTGCACACGAACCCGACATGAGCTTTTCTTTCTTCTTTTTTCCCCAAAATCACGAATTTGGAAACGACTTGTGCCAATTTACAGTTAGATGATAATCAAAAGTATCGAATTAATGTATTGAAATAAAAAGTATGGAATGTATCAAATTAATTGAATTTATTAATTAAATAATGTAATGGAGCTGATGCTAACTAAATGTTATCCTTATATAAAGGCCATGAGAAATAAAAATCCTGTGAATAAAACCCAGGAATACAGATTCTAAGTGGGATTTTTTAAATGATGGCAAAGTTGAGACTTTTCTTTATAGAAGGAACTACTGCTAGCGTCACAAGCAGGGAAGGAGTAAAAGCCTTAATTAGCAATTAAGAAGTAAATTAGCAATTCAAATCACTTTTCCAAGCCCCAATTTGACCTGTGGTTTCCTTCCTGAAAGTTTAATTCGCGTAGCACAAAAACGCCCCAAAAGGAAGAAACGAAGCTGGTTATTTGCACAGTACAATTTACTTTTGGTATTATTATTATTTTGATATTTGCTTTATTTGTTATATATATATATATATATATATATATATATATATATATATATATATATATATATATATATATATATATATATATATATATATATATAATATATATATATATATATATATATATATATATATATATATATATATATATATATATATATATATATATATATATATATATATATATATATATATATATATATATATATTAATTTTTAATTTAAGTTATATTAATATAAATATATTAATATAACATTAATATAATATATTAATATTATTTCTATTTGTTTTATTATTTTGAAAGCCAAGACCTATGGTAAGCCTATTAAACTGAATATTTGAACCAGTTCCATGTTACTGCACCATGCGTTGTACAAAGTACAATGCACAAAGTTCAAGGAAGACTGACTTTAAGTTAAGCTTTTCAAAAAGTCTCCAAAGTGGTACTTTTCTCCACAAAATAGAACAGAAGAGAACTTTTCTCCACAGAAGAGACTTTTCTCCATCCATTTTTACGGCGTCACAAACATGGAAGGGGTGAATTTAGAAATTTAACATCCTCCTATGCCCTAATTTGGGGCATAGTTCCATTATTAAAAATTTAACTAGGGTTGTAGCACAACAACCCTGTTAGTTTTTGTTGTCATAAAGTCTCCACAAGGAATTTAAACAAGCAGTACAAGTTACTTTTTTTTGTTACTTGTGGAAGCCAAAGACTATAGAAAACTCAATAGTCTAGAAATTTGAACCAGTCCCATGTCACTGTATGAAGTCCCATGAATGTATGAAGTTGACGTGCAGTTTTTTACTTATCTTTTTTTCTTCTGCAAGACGATAGTTTTGGAGCGACTAGCGCAAAATTACCACTAAACGATTTGAGTAATTTAACCCATCATCTGAATATCGTTGAAATTCCTTGTATAAAATTGGCATGGTAACATAAAATCCAGAGAATCATCAAATATTAAGAAAAATAGACTAAGCCAAAGTTTTTGAAAAGTTTCACAAGTGAGACTTTTATTTGCAGAATAACCTGTGTTTATGGCATGACAAGCAGGAAATAAGTGAATGGAGGAAATTAAAACACCTTCCCGGACCCTAATTTGGGTTGTAGTTCCATTCCTGAAAATTTGATTCGTGTAGCGCAACAGCCCTGCTAGATTTTGCTATGAAAGTATCTCCAAAAAGAAGGGGAAAACTGACTATTTACGAAACTACTACTAGATACTTTTTTTTTATTTTAGAGACTATAAGATACCTATTAGACTTGAATTCTGAATCAGAGTGACTAGTGCCAAATACCCCTAAATTATTAGAGTAATATAACCCGTCAAACTCATTGAAGTTTGCCATTAGAAATTACATCATTGGAAATTATCGCATAAATGCCATAGGAGCATAAAATCCAGGGAATCGCTTAAGGTCAAGGAAAACAGACTAGTCAAACTTCTTGAAAAATTTTTGAAGTGAAACTTTTCTTTATATAATAACCTATATTTACGGAGTCGTAAGCACGGAAGGTGTGAATGTTGGATGTATGAACCCATTTAGCTTGTATTAAGTCCTGCCTTGGGATCTAACCAGTGGTAGATGTTTCATTACAATTTTGCATCCTTGAAAATTGCGTATTAGAGCAAGCACAAAATTTGAATTAGGTCTACATGGTAGTACATTACTAGGACTTAATTAAATTATATGGGGACTTAAAATTAAATTGTAATACTATTAATTAATAATATTACTAGGACTTCTATTTAATTTTGTTTCGCGTATATATTTAAGGCTCACTTTGCGAGTAATCCCTAATCATCCTGTCGAGGCATGGCTTTTGCAATCAGGGATAAGGACAATTGGTAGCAAAAAATAGAGGCAGGGGTTTCTGTCCCCCTAGGTATTTCTGCTTCTCCCCTAAATTTTGAGAAATGATACGGAGTATTTCCATTGAAAAAAATCGTCCCCCCTTCTCTCAAGTTAAAAAATAATTGTTTTTTATCTTCATCGAGAAATTGGAAAAAATTCTTTCCCTCCCCCCTACATTTTCGTGAGCTGGCCTCAGAGAACAGAAGTTATGGGAAAAAAACTAAAATGTATATTTATAAAAAAAAACGAAAGAAGAAAAGAAACTTGAGATAAGGGAAAAAAATAAAAAAAACTAAAAACGCAGACTTCTCAAAAAAGAAAGAAGAAGATAAAATGACTGGATTTTGGGAGAGAAAAAGAAGCAAACTGAAAATGCGCAGTTGCACAAATGCACAAAAATACACAGAAAGAAGAAGAAAAAATAACTGAAGATAGGGAAAACAGAAACAAATTAACAATGCACATATCTCAAAAAAAGAAGAAGAGAATATAACTGGAGGTGGGGAATTTACAACTTATTAGAATAGAATGCTACTCCAGGCTGAAAGAACCCTCTTTTCAAATTGATTTTACATCCGAATAATTACTGATGGCTCACTTAAAAATTCGTTTAGTTGAATTTATTCACAATGTGAGGAAGTTCTCAGTTATAGCTTGGTAATTTAAAAAAAATTGATGAAAATAAAGAGCGAAATTGAAATTAATTGCTTTTACAAAATCTCAACATTTCATTCTTAAAAAATGGGAAAACGTACTTTTTTTCTAGCTGGTGGTAAATGACAGTGGATACGGATAAATGGTAAATGACTTAATTAATAAAATCAGTTTTGATTTTCAGTAAAATGTAATTTTCAATAAAGCACTCCTGGTTTTAGGGGTTGGGGGGTTTAAAGCGGGTGGCGCGGCACAACTCTTGTTTGTTGTCATTTAAGTTGACTCAATCATTCATTTTAATCTCTTTTGGTTTTAGTTTTTGTTGACTCGTCCATAATAACTTTTGTTTGTTTTAAGTTTATCTTATTGCGCCACTTTATTTCCGCTTATTTTAGGCCTTAGCTCTATACTTTTCTTAAAAAGAAGTGTTTAAATTCACTTTTTAATTTCACCATTCAAAAGCTGTAGTTGGAGTTAATTCTTCGGAAAGGTCCCTAGTCCAGCATCACCGTCACCTAGTAAACTAGTAACATTCTCGTCAACTAGTAACGATACTCATCTAGCGGGTAGGAAGTAATGGCATTGAGCACTAAGGCTGTCTTAATCCTCATAGTAACTCTTCGTGCACCTGGGATTCGTAAAATTACTAGTTATTCGTTTTATACCCTTGAAAAAAAAATCCACAGAAAAAACTACAACAAAGTTTGGTATCAAAACTTTGGTTTCTTTGAGAGAAATAACGAATGCCACCCAGCTACATTGCTGTCTATCACCTATTTGAATAGGAACCGAATATTTCACTGAACTAGAGAATTGTATATCCAGGAAAGAGTTCAACATGACCTACTATGTAGTCTATTTTTCTAGATACGAAGTTAACTCCACGCTTCATCGCTATTGGATTCCAAGCTATTCAATTCAGTTATTCTTAGAATATACTTCCAGAAAAATAAAGCATCCTATTTTTTCCCACATTCAGAGATAATTATTGTACAAAAATTTAATATTAAAAAAAAACAGGTTTTTTCAACTGAAAGTAAGGAGCAACACTAAAACTTAAAACGAACATAGATTATTACGTATACGAGAGTAGTTACTCCTCCACAACACCTCGCTCTTTATGCTAAAGTTTTTTAGTACTTTTGAAAAAAAGCTTCTTATTGTTCTAATTAAACGAATATAGTGTTTCAGGAGTTGTTCTTGAAGAACTGGGACAGAATTCAGACTTTAGAGTCAAGAGCGAGGTGTTTTGGAGGAGTAACCCCCTGATATACGTAATAATCAATGTTCGTTTCAAGTTTTAATGTTGCTTCTTATTTTCAAATGAAACAACTTGTTTTTTTTATTTAATTTTTGATCTTTTTTAAATAATTCCAGGAAATCTTGCTACTCCTCCACAGGGAAATCCCTCCTCCTTAAAGGATTTATTCTCTAGACAATTCAACCCTGGTGAAAATTACCCCGGACAATTACCCTTAGCATCTCCACGTGTAAAGTTGTGTCGACAAAGAGAAAATAAAACACAAGAAGAAGTCTGTATTGGAATTCTGGCAAGTTTCCCCTGAAAAATTCACCCCCTGGAAACTTCCCTTCCCATGGAACGTTATCCCGTAGAAAATCACAACAGCAAAAAATCTCTCCCCCCCCCCCGAAATTTGTATGCATGCTTCTTAAAAACAAATACTATGCGTAAACAATGGGCAAATTTTGTAAATTAAAGGCCTATCTCTAGTAGCTGTGGGAGGGTCATGAAATCCCCAATGCATAGTTATTCGGCCTCTCAACTATACTGAACAAAATGGCTATCTCAAAGTTTTGATCCGACGATTTTGAGAAAAAAGAAGCGTGGGAGGGGACCTAGTTCGTTTATAGCAAATTTGTTTATTCATTTTTGTTTCCCAGTGAGACAGAAAAATGCGAATTCGCATCTGAGATGTTCGGTCCAAAATCTTGTTCAGGCTCTGGGAGATTCATCCTTAATTATAACAACACCAACCTAAAGGGAGTGGTTTGGGGGGGGGGGCAAAGAAACGAAGCTGCCCCCTTCCAAATAGTTTGGAAAAAAATTTATACAGCCCATGCCCTTTGGCTATCCAGATATGAAGCCCTCTTGCCCCCCTTCTCCCCCAATAAAAATGCTGAAGATTCGCCCCTGCCAACCAAATATGCTGAACTTTATGGCTGAATTCTATTGATAGTAGATTTCTGATAAACTGTTGAAAATGAAATTTGAAACGAAGTTAAAATTTGAAGTTTTATGTGGAGGCTGGAGGCTCACAGAGCCTCCACATCAGCCCCGAAAATCACCCTCCTCGTAGTCTCAGTGAGAGGCAAAGCTGACATAAGCCTTTTTCAAAATTTTATAAAAATGATGTCATTTCACTTGTTGATAGATGGTCTATCATCCATCCTAGGGCAGATCTAAGGTAGATAAATATAGAGTAAGGGTAATTCAAAAAGTTTATTTGAAGTGTTGTCGCAGCAAGATGATCAAGCCAAATAAGGTCTAATCTAACATGCATAAAAACAGTATAATTTTTATGATTGATTTAAATATGTAAAATTCACCGATTTTTATTTCCCCATCAAAAGCTATGTTTATATTTCGAACCATCCTATATATTAATTTTCCCATCTACCGGAACTCGATCAAAACTCCAGAAATTTTATTAAATGACCGGCTCTATCGTCTTACTGCGATATATCCACTGATCAGTTAATCATTTGAAGCCTGTATAAAACAAATAAAGTTAACTATGAAATAAAAATTAATGTAAAAAGTGTAAGTGGTACACCCTTAACTAATCAGCATCTAGACAAGTTGCAACAGATACTTTTGGATGGTCAACTTAAACGGATTTTCTAGGAACATATTAGTAGCGGAGTTCCCCAGCAACTATCCTTATTTGCCCTGGTTGCTAGGTGCGATAAACTAAAGCTATGGACATCTCTGTCAATCCGACTTATAATGATTAAATTAGAAGAAAAAAACTTAACAGGTTGTCAAGAAGATTTTATCTAAAAACATTATATGAGGTACTAACTTAACTTGTCAAATGTGTTAATTTCGTGAGATAAACAAGGAAAGAAGTTGACTAGGGTAAGTTCGGATATGTGGAGAAAACGGCCTCCCAGTTTTAACAGTTTATCAAGATAAAAATTTGAATTATATAGAGTATGCGAGATACTCAGCTATCTAGTCCAGTTAATTTCACGGGGCAAAAAGGGAAGAAAGTTGACTAGCGGCAATTTTAGACATACTGGGAAAGTGGCCTCTAAGCCTTAACATTTTTTTTTAAGACCGAAGGTTCGATGAACTACGTAGATCATATATTCAATTACCTAATAACATTGACTTCATGGGACAAATAGGAAAGAACGTTGACCCGTGATGAATTTAGACCTGCTGGGGAAGTGGCTATCGAGCTTTACCAGGTTGTTAAGACTGAAGGTTTGATGAACTAAATATAAAATATACTCAGTTATCCAATAACATTGACTCCATGGGACAAACGAGGAAGAAAGGTGACTCGTGATGAGATAGTGAGACTCGTGAAGAAAGTTCACTAGCGGCAATTTTAGACATACTGGGAAAGTGGCCTCTAAACCTTAACATTTTTTTAAAGACCGAAGGTTCGATGAATTACGTAGATCATATATTCAATTATCTAATAACATTGACTTCATGGGACAAACAGGGAAGAACGTTGACCCGTGATGAATTTAGACCTGCTGGGGAAGTGGCTATCGAGCTTTACCAGGTTGTTAAGACTGAAGGTTTGATGAACTAAATATAAAATATACTCAGTTATCCAATAACATTGACTCCATGGGACAAACGGGGAACAAAGTTGACTCGTGATGAGTTTAGACATACTGGTAAAGTAGCTTTTGAGCCTTAAAGACCAAAGGTTTGACGAACCTTTGGTAGGTTCGTCATGTTGACCTCTGGTAGCTTTCTGTTCCAATGAGTTATTAGTTGTAGTAGTAGGATAGCGTAGCTGAATTTATAAGCTTTGTGCGGATACAGTTTTTCTCTTTTTTGAGGATTGAAGCACAGAGAAACAGAAGGGGTACTTGTAAAATGATTTCACTGGCTGAAAATTTCACACAGTAAAACCAATCAGGTGAAAATTAACTTTAGTTTGATATATTGGCTTAAAATTTAACACTGGAACTAATCAGATTCTAAAATGGCGGGGTTCTTGGATTTCCTATCTGGAAGAATAATAAACAATTATAATAATAGAAACTACAGTAAAACAAAATATGAAAATGAATATACTAATCAATATAAACCTAATATAATTTGTAATAAATTTAAATAAATGTATAATGTAAATAAATAAACGAATGTATAAAATAGTATTATCTCATGGTATATTCCCAGAGACATTGAAACATATTTGTTTCAATTATGGCTGGTCTCCTCCAACTCCAATGAAGTAAATACACCACTGCAAGAAAATCCCAACAGACTGAAAAACAAAAGATCTTTTCTTTAGTTTGCCTCTTCCCCCTCCTCTACTGCCCAACTTCTTAATTTATGCGAGAGGCTGCTCACTTTCAAAATCTATGTACAACATTTAGCATATATCGTAACTATGTTCTGAGACCGCTGTACATGACGTACGATATTTTGCTCATAACGTTTTTTTTGAAATATTTTTTCCCTTGTCTTTGTAACAAGCTAAAAATCCCACAGTTTGAACAACTTAAAGTGGATGTTCCGTAAATTGTATGCAGTTATTCGTCTCTATTACTTGGAGAAAAAAAAAGGAATATGCTCTCTTTTTTTACTATTAATTCAAAAAAAATTCGACAGAACAAATTTTTCAAGGAAAAGTAAAGAGCCCCATTAAGCCAAAAAGGAGCGGAAATAAAGTCAAATAATCTTCCAAGCGTAAAACCGCCGCCAATCACTATCAATAAATAAGTGAACCTCAAAACGAACAGATATTACAATAAATAGCCAAGTAACAAACTCAAAACGAGCAAAAATTAACATTAGTATGGCAAACAGAAGATAATTTGCATAAATAGTTTTATTTTTTTTATTTAATTTTATAGCTTGCGCATAATTTGTGCTTTACTAATTGACACAAACAGAACATAATTTACATAAATAGTATTTTGTTATTTAATTTTATAACTCCTGAAGTTGACCTGAAAAATAAACTTAATATCATTCCCAAAAGATTTTATCTATGCTCTTTAACTACCTGGACACTTACACTCTTTTTATTTATTTAAATTGTAAGAGTAGAAGTAGTAATAGTAGTCCCCACAAAATTTTCAACTTAATACCCCTGGTCGTTCTCGACATGTTCCTGAGCTGGCTTATTGGCAACCAGAAACACAATACCTCTTCATTTACTTTAAAGCAGCATATAGTTTTAAAGCATAAAGGGTCCAATTGCATAATTATGGGGGAGGGGACATCCCCATTATCCCTAAAGACATAGTTGCTGGACCGTTCTACTATCCTGAACGCAATGGCTGTATCAAAGTTTTGACTGGATACGTTTAGAAAATGAGTGGGCTTGAAACAAGGGCTGCTTACCCCTCCAATCTCTTTTACTCTTAAAAGGGGCACTAGAATTTTCAATTTTGAATCGAATTAGCCGCTTTAAAAGTTTTAATGATATTTATGGCTATTATAAAGCGATAATGGATGTCATATTGCTTATATAACATTTTGAAAACCTGCATGCAAACAGTTTTTCGTTGAATTCAAACTCCTCCTAAACGTTCCCTAAAAGTCTCACCTTACTATACTTAGCGTCAATAGTTATGGTAACTGCAGTAATAGTATTAAAAATATTCTCATAGTGCCATCTGGCTAGTTCAAAATCCCCCATAGCTTACCCTTAAAGTTCTAACTTAACAATATAAGTTGTTCTTCAGATATTGCTTAGTCACCTCTTTGGAACCCCACATGCTCATAGTTTATTTTGGTTTAGTTCAATATCCGTCTAAATACTCCTTAGAATTTTCACCTTAATACCCTTTTAAGCAGTAGCAATAGCTATACTAGTATTAGTAACAGTATACCCATAGCACCTTTAGTTTCTTCAACACTTTCGACATCCACCGAAACTTTCAGCTTAATACCTTCAACCATTCCTGAAGCATCTTTGAAGCGTCTGCTTGACAACCTGTGTGGGCATACTGTGTTTCGAATAAGTTACATGCTGTTTATATATATTCTAAATTTAATGCCACCTTAATACCCTTAGTTTCGATATCAGCTGTAGTAGTAGTAGGAGTAGAATTAATAGTAGTAGCTTAAGTTTTACTGGCAAAAGTAGTAATAGAAGTAGTAATAATAGTAACAGCAGTAGCAGTATGAGTAGATGCAGTAGCATTAGGATGCAAATATTTTCTTTTGGTTAGTTCAACATCCCTTACAACAAGCCCTGTTTGTTTCCACTTCACACATCAAACTGTTCCTCAAATATTACTGTTACACACTTTTGACAACCTGCATACAGACGGTGTGTTGTGATTCAGTTCACCTTCCTTGCTCAAAATTCCTTGATAATTTCACCTTCATACCCCCTCAGCAATAGCTTTAGTAGTAGTCACAATATTAGTATTGATATTGCTAGTGGTCAGTAGAACATCCCTCTCATCAAGTCCTGGAAGTTTCAACTTTATGTAATATCCATTGCTATGACATTGCTGCTATATCCTTTTGATGACCTCTACTTTCATATACTTCTTGAAATTTTCGTCTCAATGCTCTTAACCTTACAAGTAGTTGCAATAGAAGTACTAGTAGTAGTAGTAAATTTAGCAGTAACAGTAATTAGCAGTAATGTGCACATATAGCCTTTTGGTGAGATGATCTTTCCCTTTAAGCATTCTCTGAAAGGTCTAACTCAATACCCCAGATAAATTCTTGAGATACGCGATTTTAACAATGTGCATGCACATTGCGTCTTTTGATTGTGTAGCAGTAGTGGTAGTATTGGTGGGATGTAAATATTACCTTTTTGATCATCTCCCTTATTTCCTGAATTTTCCAAATTAATTTACTCAGTTAAACAGTCCCCTCAACATTCTCTGAGAGGTTCGCCTGAATTTCCTTCGTCTTTATGGAAAGCAAAGTTCAAACACGCATACCTTTCTCAATAACAAATACTATGTGTAAACAATAAACGAATTCCCAAATTACTGCATTTGTCCTGACGACTGTGAGGAGGTTGACAGCCCCAAAGAAATAGTTACTGGACCTTTCAACAATGCTGAACAAAATATATTTCCTAAAATTTTGATCGGATATTTTTGGGGAATAATAGGCTTAAAGGCTTAGGGGGGGCTGATTGCCCTCCATCCACTTTTGACTCTTAAAAAGGGCACTAAAACTTGCGACTTCCAATCAAATGAGCTCCATCTGATCCAAAGTTTATATGATACCCATTCCATGAAAATTTTATATGCCCTGGGTCTCAACTTACAACCCTTGCCCATGCGCTCTTTGGGATCGTGTTCACCCTAAAGACATTGTTATACGGTTTTCGGACTATTGTAACAAAATGAGTACCTCACAATTTCAATTGAATACGCTTCGGGAAAAGAGGGTGTCAGGATAAGGGAGGGGCTTGTTGCTCTCCATCATGTTTGACTCTTAAAAGGGATCTAGAACCATACATTTCCAATCAAATGAGCCTCTTCTAAAGTTCCACTACCACCCCTTCCGTGAAAACCTCATATGCCCCTGGGGCAAAACTTACAACCCTTTCCCCTAGACTCTAGGGGATTCTGCCAAGCCCAAAGGCCTTATTATATTATATTTGGACTATTTTTGAACAAATGGCTGTGTTAAAATCTCGGTCGGATGCATATGGAGAAAATACGAGGAGGGTGGCTGCCGCCCAATCACTTTGACTCCTAAAAAGGGCACTAGAACATCTAATCTCCCACCTAGTGATCCGACTGCGGAGTTTATACAACCACCCTTTCCATATAAACCTTATATGCCCCTTATGGATAGCTTAAAACCCTTGCGCTGAGGACTGTCATCCTCAAAGACATAGTTTCCAGACTTTTCTACTACGCTGAACAAAATGGCTATCTCAGAATTTTGATTAGATGTCTTATGGGAATTGATGGGCGTGGATGGGGGAGGGTGTTTGTAGCCCGCCAATCACTTTCAACTACTAAAAAGGGCACTAGCCCTTTAAATCTCAAATCTAATAAACCCTTTTTGAAAATTTCAATGGCAACTCGTTCAATACGAAATGCCCTGGTCTAAAACCAAAAAAAAAAATAAACAAAAAATAAATAATATGTTGTGGCCACATCGCGTTTACTTAGGGAGTGCTTTTGCGCTGCTTATGATATACTCGTTTACCTCTTGTTTTCTTCGTATTCTAGGTTGGGGGGGGGACCAACCCCTCCCAAGCCAAAATGCGATAAATAATTCAAAGTACGCACATTTTGTTTTCAATTTTTCAGAGATATTAAAAGACATAAACCTATGGGAGGATACCCCCTCTTCTGAGTGAAAAAGTGCCTACGGGCCTCTGTCGTTTTATAGTTTTCAAATTTGTTTTTAGAATAACTAATTTGCAAGTGGTTTCCTCATTTTACTCAAAATAGATATGTCCTTGTGCTTTTTTTTATATTTTTTTCCTTCTCTGTACAACAAGACAAAAATCCCACAATTTGAACGACTTTAGCAGATGTTCCATAAATTTTATGAAATCGTTCTTCTCTATCATTTGGAGAAAAAAAAGGAATATGCTCTCTTTTTTACTATTGATGGCAACCTATAAAGACATTGATTGTTAACCCTTCTTTATTAAGACGAAAGTGCATATCCTCGCTCCGAAAGCAAAAGGGTATATCTATATATATAAAAATAAGTTGTCTGTGTGTGGATCTGTGGATGGATCAGGTGACGTCATGTTTGTTCGCATATGACGTCTGAATTATTTCACACTAATACAAAAGAAGAAAAAAACTAAAAAAGGTAAAAACTACAAAAAAAACTAAAAAGAAAAAAAAACTAAAAAAGCTAAAAAACTAAAAAAAACTAAAAAAAGGTAAAAATCTAATAACTAAAAAAAAACTGAAAAAAATAAAAAAAAGGCAAAAACTACAAAAAAAATAAAAACTAATAAAAAAACTAAAAAAGCTAAAAAACTAAAAAAACTAAAAAAAACTAAAAAAAGGTAAAAAACTAAAAAAAACTAAAAACTAAAAAAGAAAAAAACTAAAAAAAAGGAAAAAACTGAAAAATAAAAGAGAAAAAGAAAACTAAAAAAATATGAATAAATATATATAAAAATAAGTTGTTTGTGGGTTATGTCTGTCTGTCTGTCTGTCGAGTGACGTCGTGTTTGTCCGCATATGACGTCTGAATTATTTCACACTAATACAAAAGAAGAAAAAAACTAAAAAAGGTAAAAACTACAAAAAAAACTAAAAAGAAAAAAAACTAAAAAAGCTAAAAAACTAAAAAAAACTAAAAAAAGGTAAAAAACTAAAAACTAAAAAAAACTGAAAAAACTAAAAAAAGGCAAAAACTAAAAAAAAACTAAAAACTAATAAAAAAAACTAAAAAAGCTAAAAAACTAAAAAAACTAAAAAAACTAAAAAAGAAAAAACTAAAAAAAAGGAAAAAACTGAAAAATAAGAGAAAAAGAAAACTAAAAAAATATTAATAAATATAAAAAATATAAATATAAATATAATATAAATTAGCAATCAACAAAGCACCGAGACACAAATGACGACCGGGACACAGGGAGTATAAATGACGACCAGGACATAAGTAAAAAAAAAAAACTAAAAAACTAAAAAAATGGTAAAAACTACAAAAAAACTAAAAACTAATAAAAAAACTAAAAAATCTAAAAATCTAAATAAACTAAAAAAGAAAAAAAAGAAAAAAGGAAAAAAATAAAGGAGAAAAACAAAACTAAAAAACGAATGTATATACAGACCGGGACACCGGGATACAAATGACGACCGGGACACAGGGAATATAAATGACGACCGGGACACAGGGACACAACTACAATGGGGACGCCGGGGGGCACAGGGGGATATAAATGACGACCGGGACACCGGGACACAAGGAATATAAATGACGCCCGGGACACTCAAAGAGAAATCACAGACTGGAACACCGGGACACAAATGACGACCAGGACACAGGGAATATAAATGACGACCGGGACACAGGGACATAACTACAAAGGGGACGCCGGGGTGCACAGGGGAATATATAAATGACGATGGCGACTCAGGGAATGGTCGATTAGCAATCACCATCAACAAAGCTCAAGGGCAATCATTAGAATCATGAGGTATAGATCTGAATACGGATTGTTTTCCCATGGACCATTATATGTTGCATGTTCAAGAGTCGGTAAACCTGACAATCTATTTATATGCACAGACAATGGGACAGCAAAGAATGTTGTATATTCGCAAGTTTTACGTAGTTAAAAACTATATATATATATATATATATATATATATATATATATATATATATATATATATATATATATATATATATCTATATTCATAGGTGGGACATAGGGACACAACTACAATGGCGCGTAACTAATATGGCGCGTAACGACTTACGCGCGCGGGGGGGCTTGGGGGGGCGCGAAGCGCCCCCACCAACTAGGTGTTGGGGTGGCGCGAAGCGCCACCCCAACAGCTAGTACATATATATATATATATATATATATATATATATATATATATATATATATATATATATATATATATTTAACAGATTTTGAAATGTAGGCTATTCGGAAGAGGGAGGAGGATTTGTTGTACTGGAACAGGTTGGGAAGAGGTCATAAGGAAAGAGGTGAAGGATGACACATTGGCAAAGACTATCCTTTGCGGCCACCGATCTAGGGCAAAACGGAGAGCAGATTGTTTCGGAATGGGGTGGGAAGAGGTCGTAAGGAAGGATTTAAAGGAAATAGGAACGTTTTTGGTAAGGTAAAGAGGGAAGCTACGAATAGATTCTGATGGAAGAGGAGTGTAGGTTCCGAATAAGGCTTCCGACAAGGACCCCATCCCATCGAATCCCAGTCCTTACACTCTGTTTAGAAACTTCCTCAAGACGCAGGTGTCTGTTACGTCATAGGGAATATTTTCTAAGAGACTTACTTGACTTAATGCTCCTGCCGAAATGCTTCCAGCGTCGAGAGTGATGCTACATGGTGCCTCCATTTGGACCGGTCACTTGCAAGGATGTGGACATCCTCCTGAATATTTGCCATGACTAAGAAGGCACCTGTCGTGTCCTTCCAATCTGGTTGGGGGACGACATCTTGGGCGTTTCCCGCTGTGCAGTACGAGATCAAAGTCAAAAATCGTTCGAGCGGGAGTGTGAGGGGGCATGCGAAGGAGATGTCCGTACCTGCGTAGTGTTCGTTGGGCAAGTTGGACTGAGAAGGGCGTTTGAGCAGTTAACGCCAGGAGGTTCTCGGTGCTAACAAAATCGTGCCATCGTAGTCCTTCAATGCGGCGAAGATGTTTTGTTTGGGTTATATTTACGGTACTAAGCACAGACTGAGTGGCTGGCCAGGTTTCGGCTCCGTAAAGAAGCACGGATCCCACCGAAACATTGTATATCCGCATCTTGGTCCTACGGCTGATAGAAGGTTTTTCTCCAAAGGGCACTTAGTCTTCCCACTATTGCTGAGGCTTTGGCAATTCGGTGCATTAGATCTCTAAGGATTGATCCGTCATTTGAGAGGATATGTAAATTCCTCAACAATATCAGCTGGTTTGTCACCGACCATTAGGATTGGCGGGGGACGGGGCGAGTTACGGGGCTCAACAAACATCACTTTTGTCCTCTGTCAAATAATCGACAGCCCTATCTTTAAGACTTCATCAACAAGGATCTGTAGGGCTTCTGTGAGCTTCGACGGTGAATCGGAGACTAGAGCAAGGTCATCGGCATGGTCAGCGTCTGAAAGTACTCTATCACCTTAATGCAACCCAAACTGGAGGCGGTTTGTTATCCGAGTCCTATTGTAGTCGATGACACAATTCAATAGTTCTGGGGCAGCAGCACAACCCTGACGGACTCCAGTATTGATTTCAAAAGATGAGCTGCGTCTGCCATTGACTTGCACACAGCTCTCAGTCCCTTCGTGGAGCCGCTCGAAAAGGTTGCAGTACTTTAATGGTAGTCCCGTTGTTTTCAGTATGAGCCAGAGTGATTGCCGGTCGACAGAATCGAAAGCAGCCTTGAAATCCACAAAGGCAACATATGCTTTTTGTTGAAATTCTCGAGTCTTTTCTATCAGCTGCCGCATTGTGAATATTTGCTCCACGGTGGACCTTCCTGGCATGAAGCTAGCCTGTTGGATTCTTCGTTGGCTTCTGAGGAAAGTTGTACAGCGGTCCAGGAGGGTCATAATGAAGAGCTTCCCGGGCACAGAGAGGAGTGTGATGCCTCGATAGTTGGAGCAGATTCTGCGACTGCCTTTCCTTTTCCAGAGAGGTAAAACGATGCCCGCTCGCCAGTCTTTTGGAATCCATTCTGTACGAAATACTATGGAAAACAGTACCTGGAGCCAGAGAAAGGTTGTTGCCCCACCATATTTCAGCAGTTCTGCAGGGATACCACAGACTCCTGGGGCTCGGTTGTTTTTCATCCGTTTCAAAGATTTCAAGATTTCTGTAGAGATAAAAGGGTGGTGCACACTTTCACACGGGGCCTCCGGGATGTTGGATGCAACTTAAAGAAGGTCAGGGTCGGGCTGGATAACACAATCCAGGGTTAGAAGTGAAGAGAAGTGATCCTTCCAGGCGGACAGTTGAGCGCTGTCGTCAGTGATAATATTTCCATCATTAGATATGATAGGGCCTAGGGAGGATGGCTTTCTATCTGTAAGATCCCGAAGGTGTTTGTATAGAGCGCATGTGTCACTCTTTCTGGTGGCCTCCTCGAGATCAGCGGCCTTTTTCTCGGTAAACAGCTTTCTGTCTCTGTGGAAGAATTTATTTCTGACGCCATTTAGACGTCTGTAGGTAACCATGTCCTTCGCTAGGCGTGCTTTGCGACGCTGTTAAATAATATCTAGAGTTTCCTGCGATATCCAGGACTTTTTTCTGGGCTTCAGACGACCGATAGTACTTTCGGCCGAAAGCAATACGCCGTCCTTGAATAGTTGGCATGCTTCTTCAGATCCTGAAATTTGACCAAGATAGTCGGAACGGTCTGAGATGGAGACAGCATAGACCTGGCGCCTGTTGGAGTTTGCGAGATTGTTCAGGTCTAATTTGGGAGGACGGTGGTCACTTTTCTGGTCTTTCAGGCGTAGTCTAAGGTTAAAGACGACAAGCCTGTGGTCGGTGTTACCCAATTCTGCACTTCTTTAAGTTCGGCAATTAGTTATAGAGGAACGCCAGCGTCGGGACACGATTATGTAGTCTAACATCTTTCTTGTTCGTCCATCATTGCTATACCAGGTATATTTGTGAACTTTTTTCCTTTGAAAAAGGGTGTTGGTGATCACGAGAGCGTGCATGTTGCACAACTGAAGGAGCCTTAGCTCATTGTCGTTCAAGCAGTCGGATGTTACAGGTCCTAGAACATTGTTCCAAACGCCGTCTGTATCTCTGACAGTGCCGTTGAAGTCGCCAAGAAGGGTTAAAGCATCATGAGGGGATACTTTTGCTAGGGTGCTAGACAGCTGGGCGTAAAAACGATCTTTCATCTCATCTGAGGCTTGGTTTGTTTGGGCGTAGCAGACAATGATGGTCCATTTTGGTCCGACCAGATTAGGTGATAGCCTTCACCGATGTCTTCAGAGTCGTTTCCTATAAGGCGAGATTCAGTTACGCCTGCTACAGCCACACCAAAACGCTTGAGTTCTAGCGCAAGCATTGAATTTGCTCCAGGGAAGTTAAGGGTCAGAACGTTCCAGGTGGCCAGGCGAAGACCACCTTGGTCAATAAGGTTCAAACGATGGTCAAATTTCGGTCCGGGGACATGCTGAAGTCTTGAAGGGTAAAAAGAAGATCGATCATCCGAGGCAATAACATCACTATTCGTTTCAATTAGGTTCGGGTGGAGGGTCGCAAGCCCAACCCGATTGTGTAGCAGTAGTGGTAGTATTTGTGGGATGCAAATATTGCCTTTTTGATTATCTCCCTTATCATTTCTTGAATTTTCCAAATTAATTTACTCAGTTATTCCTGTATTACACCCTTTTGACAAACTCTTTACACGTAACGTTTTTTGATTAAGTTAAACAGTCCCCTCAACATTCTCTGAAAGGTTCACCTGAATGTTCTTCGTCTTTTTGGAAAGCAAAGTTCAAATATGCATACCTTTGTCAATAACAAATACTATGTGTAAACAATAAACGAATTCCTAACTTACAGCTTTTGTCCTGAGGACTGTGAGGAGGTTGACAGCCCCAAAGAAATAGTTACTGGACCTTTCAATAATGCTGAACAAAATAGATTTCCTAAAATTTTGATCGGATATTTTCGGGGAATAATAAGCTTAGGGGGGCTAATTGCCCTCCATCCATATTTGACTCTTAAAAAGGGCACTAAAACTTGCGACTTCCAATCAAATGAGCTCCATATGATCCAAAGTTTATATGATACCCATTCCATGAAAATTTTATATGCCCTAGGGCATAACTTACAACCCTTGCCCATGCTCTCTTGGGGATCTTGTTCACCCTAAAGACATTGTTATACGGTTTTCGGGCTATTTGTAACAAAATGGGTACCTCACAGTTTCAATTGAATGCGCTTCGGGAAAAGAGGGTGTCAGGATAGGGGGGGCTTGTGGCTCTCCATTCTGATTGACTCTTAAAAGGGATCGAGAACTATACATTTCCAATCAAATGAACCTGTTCTAGAGCCCACGACCACCCCTTCCTGAAAACCTTATATTTCCATGGGGCAAAATTTACAACCCTTACTCCTAGACTCTGGGGGATTCTGCCAACCCCAAAGGCCTTGTTATATGATCTTTGGTCTATTTTTGAACAAATGGCCGTGTTAAAATCTCGGTCAGATGCATCTGGAGAAAATACGAGGGGTGGGGGCTGCCGCCCGATCATTTTCACTCTTAAAAAGGGCACTAGAACATCTAATCTCCAACCCAGTGATCCGACTGCGGAGTTTATACAACCACCCTTTCCATATGAACCTTATATGCCCTTTAAGCATAGCTCAAAACCCTTTTGCTGAGGACTGTGGGGGGGGTGTCATCCTCAAAGACATAATTTCCAGACTTTCTACTACGCTGAACAAAATGGCTATATCAGAATTTTGATTAGATGTGTAATGGAAATTGATGGGCGTGGATGGGGGAGGGGGTTTGTTGCCCGCCAATCACTTTCAACTATTAAAAGAGCACTAGCCCTTTAAATTTCAAATCGAATAAGCCCTTTTTGAAAATTTCAATGGCAACTCATTCAATACGAAGTGCCCTGGTCTATAACCAAGGAAAAAAAAACAACAACAAACAAAAAATAAATAATATGTTGTGCCCACATCGCGTTTACTTAGGCAGTGATTTTGCGCTGCTTATGATATACTCGTTTACCCCTTGTTTTCTTCGTATTCTAGGTCGGGGGGCGGACCAACCCCTCCCGAGCCAAAATACGAAAAATAATTTAAAGTACAAACATCGTGTTTCTAACTGCTCAGAGATATTAAAAGACATAAACCTATGGATGGATACCCCTCTTCTGAGTGAAAAAGTGCCTACGGGCCTCTGTCGTTTTATTGTTTTCAAATTTGTTTTTAGAATAACTAATTTGCAAGTGGTTTCCTCATTTTACTCAATATGTTTTGGATATGTCCTTGTGCTTTTTTATATTTTTTTCCTTGTCTGTACAACAAGACAAAAATCCCACAATTTGAATGACTTAAGCAGATGTTCCATAAATTTTATGAAGTTATTCTTCTCTATCATTTGGAGAAAAAAAGGAATATGCTCTCTTTTTTACTATGGATGGCAAAGAAAGATCCGAAAAGGCCTATAAAGACACTGATTGTTACCGCTTCTTAATACGAAAGTGCATATCCTCGCTCCGAAAGCAAAAGGGTATATATATATATATATATATATATATATATATATATATATATATATATATATATATATATATATATATATATATATATATATATATATATATATATTTCACATATTTTGAAATGTAGGCTCTTCGGAAGAGGGAGGAGGGTTTGTTAGCTGTTTTCTAGAGGAATTGTCTATGGATAATTTTGGGTACACGTTTGATTGACCGTATGTCAAACAACAAGCTGTATGAAAAATGTGTGTCTATCCCAATTTCTAGGGCTATAATGAGAGAAAGGTTGTGATGGCTAGGACATGTTTTGTGGATGAAAGGTGACAGATGGCCAAACGGAGAGCAGGTCGTCCTGGAACAGGTTGGAAAGAGGTTATAAGGAAAGAGGTGAAGGATGACACATTGACAAAGATTATCCTTTGCGGCCACCGATCTAGGGCAAAACGGTGAGCAGATTGTTGTGGAATGGGGTGGGAAGAGGTCGTAAGGAAGGATTTAAAGGAAATAGGAACGTTTTTGGTGAGGTAAAGAGGGAAGCTACGAATAGATTCTGATGGAAGAGGAGTGTAGGTTCCGAATAAGGCTTCCGACAAGGACTCTATCCCATCGAATCCCAGTTCCGACACTCTCCTTAGAAACTTCTTCAAGACGCAGGTGTCTGTTACGTCATAGGGAATGTTTTCTAAGAGATGCATGTGTTAATTATATAATAGTTTCATTCTGATGAAAGAGGAGTTTGCGCAGCTGTTTCGGCCTCTGGCAGCTTTCAGTTCCAATGATTTGTAAGTTTTAGTAGTAGGATAGCGTAACTCAATATATAAGCTTTGTGCGGAAACAGTTTTCTCTTTTCTAAGAATCAAAACACAGAGAAACAGAAGGGTTACTTTTAAAATGATTTTACTGGCTGAAAATTTCATACAGTAAAAATCGGCCAAGTGAAATTTAACTTTTTGTTTGATATACTGGCTTAAAATTCACCGCTGGAACTAGTCAGATTTTAAAATGGCAGAGTTGGAGGATATCCTATCTGGCAGAATAATAAACAATTATAATAATAGAAACTACAATAAAACAAAATATAAAAATGAGTAAATTAAACAATATAAACTTAAATATAAGTTTTAATGAATTTTTATTAAATACATAAAGTAAATAAATAAATAAATGTATAAAATAGTATTACTTTATGATATATTCTCAGAGACATTGAAACATGTTTGTTTCAATTATGGCTGGTCTCCTCCAACTCCAATGAAGTAAATACACCACTGCAAGAAAATCCCATCAGACTGAAAAGCAAAAGATCTATCCTTTAGTTGGCCTCTCCCCCCTTCCTCCACTGCACAACATAGTTCTTCTTCTTAATTTATGCTAGGGGTTGCTCACTTTCAAAAACTGTGTACAATATTTAGCATATATCGTAACCTGAACTAAAATACGTCTACACGATCACTCAACGAGGGGGCGTGCACATCTTCATAATTTAAAAGAACTTGCGTAACCGAAAAAGTAAGCATGTTAGGTTTCTTTTTACAATTACTATCCCTTGGGACTATGGCCAAGAACGTTATTTACATTACATATAAATATATAATGTAAATAAATAAATGAATGTATAAAATAGTGTTATACCAACGTTTAGCATATATCTTAACTATGTTCTGAGACCGCACTGACTTTACATTACGTACGATATAAGACGTTTGTTTTGGTTTTTTTTTTTCAGTCATTTTTTCTTCTGTACAGGATTTTTCAAAATGTTGTCTTTTTGCTTTTGCGCTAAGGATGGCTCAGCGAAAGTCTTTGCCGAAATATCTGCTTTCTCTTTTCATTTTATTTTCTTGCCGAAAATTACCTTCGTTTAGTATTGTCTTTTTTTGTTTTCATTTTCTCTTCTTTTTTTGCTTTTTTTTTATCGGGTGGATGTTGTGCATTGGGCGATGAGACCCAGCACAGTGGAAGCTGTGTTTCCACTTTTCTTTTCAAACAATCTATCGGCGAAAAATATCGGCGATTTTCAGTAGAAAATTGGTGGATGACTCTCAGGGTTCGGCAGAATTTTCAGTAGGACTGTTCTTCTTTTGTTTTACGATTTTGGAGGGGTTTGAGCGATTTGTGAACAAAGTACCACATTCTAAAAACTCAGAGAGTGATTCCGGAAAGAAAAGTGGGATTTCGTTGATCAATTTTTGTCAAAGTTGATTATCTTTCGAAGGGGAACTTCGGAAGCAGATATAAGCTTGAAAAATAATGAAATATATTTAATTTTGGAACTAAGTGTGGTCGTATGTCGTTCATGTTAAAGCTGTTTTGACTAAGGACATGTTTCTTCATCATTTTTCAGACATTATCCCGGGGATTCAGAGTTTTCCATAGATTTTTGGTAGTTTCAGGATCTTCTTTTTTGTCGGAAAATGGATAGGGAATTCGGTAGATCTCCCGAAAAATCGGTCTAAGTGGAAACACTGAGTGGTACAGAGTGTGCCATGCGTGCTCGAAAAACTAACGCTCCAAGGCGTACATCTGGTGATGTAGATTGGGTAACCCTTTGAATTTATGTGATAAGAACAGCTGCTTTGTTTTCCTCATTTTCTTTTTTTCTTTTTTAATGTGTCCTTGTGCAAATTTGAGTTCCTTTGAAGGTTCTCTTAAATGTTTGGTTTTTTCCTTGTCTGTAAAACTTGTTGGGTATAAAATCAAGTAATTCGAACAAGCTAAACAGATGTTCATAATTTTATGAAGCTATACATCTCCGCCTTTTGAAGAGAAAAATAAAATGTATTACTTTTATGTATTACTATAAAAATAAGACCTTGGAAGGCTTTTAAACTTAGCAACTAGTAGGATATTTTTTTATACGATGAAAAACTATCCAGGGCTAAAGGATCCGGCCTTCGCTCTGGCCAGTTATCAGAGAATCTTGGATTAAACTCCCATGTAAGCCGCGATTTTTTCGGCCAATTATTATTAACCTGGATACGTTTTCGCGATCACTAAACTAGAGGGCGTGTACATCTTCATAATTTTGCAAGAACTTGCGTAACCGAATAACGTCGCTTCAGTTTGGTGGGGTAGAAAATAACTTTTAAAGCATGTCAGTTTTCTTTTTGCACTTACTATCCCTTGGGACTATGGAAAAAATCGGCTGCACGGTAACATTGGTAGAAGACTGGATCTTATCTTGGACTACTTTATACAAGGTTTTGACACAGAGAATAATAAGGTCCAGTTTTGATATGAAAAGAAACCTTTTTGTTATGTAAATATATGTATATGAGCAAGGGTTAAAATGCGATAAGTGATTTCAAGCTCTTTATTGTTATTTCCTTCTCCTATGCTGCGAATTCGGAAACTCGATTATTTAACTGTTTCATATTCCGTTCGGTGCAAAAAAGTTACGATACAGGGACTGTAGTAGCCTACCTAGGAAGACGCTCGCGCTAAAAACTAACTTTATCTAGGCAGACTTTTCCAACTTTAATAAAGCATTTTAAGGACTGTAACTTTTTTAGTTAAATTTTTCTTCAGCAAATAAAAGAGAGAATCAAAAAGGCCATCCCAGTATGGGACACAAAAATAAACACACGCGCGGAGAAAAATATAATGTATCTCAATATTCCCTCATCAGTGGTAAAAAAAAAGCAATCAATATTTCATTCTTTAAATTCAGCTGACAATGTAATGATGCCACATGGTGAAAAAAAGTCACTGCATTTTAGTGATTGTTTCGTTGATTTAGCTATCTTCTTCAATAATCTAGCGATTTATGCGGTGATTTAGCGTTTTTTCTTTTTAGGCAATATAAAAAAATCTCTAGAAATAGTGGTAAATCACTATGGGGTGGCTACCCTGATGGTATGATAGGAACGTTATTATAGGGGCGCTACTTACGTGACTACTTTAAAGATTTTCAAAAGAAAACTCCTTGTCAAAAAGGAAGAAGAAGAAGAGGAAGAAGAAAAAACCCAAAAATTACATTTTTGTGCCATTAACACCAGCTTAGTTCATGTTAGAAAACGAGATTGCATTACGACAATTTTTGGGGGGAGGAAGACGGTGTTAATGAGCAAATGTTTTTTACTGAAATGCTTGATGAATGCATCGATAGATTAATATTAACATTAATAAGGTCCAGTTACGATATGAAAAAGACCCCCCTTGTTATGTAGATATGCATGTGTAAGCATTAAAACGCTATAAGTGATTTCAAGCTATTTATTGTTATTTCCTTCTTCTATGGTGCGAACTAGGAAAATAGATAATTTAATTCTTTCAAATTTTGTTGGGTGCAAACAAATTATTATACAGGGACTGTAGTACCCTGGAAGACTCTCATGCTGAAATTCCAATATAAAGTTGTTATTCCAAACACCACAGTCGTACCTAATTATTTGTTACTAATTGCTTAATTCAACAGTGGTTTAATTTGTCAAAAATTTTAGAGGTGAAACTTGTGCCATTTTTGTAGATAGAAAAGGCAACTGAGGTATGTTGTTGTTCCAACTCTTCTTTTTAGACTGTTATTTGAATATCAATTAAATATTAAAGAAAGTAGTTACCAAAAACTGTTGAATTAGTCACTATGCAATTACGTTTGACACTGGGACACTGGAAGAACACGTTTTTCAGTGCAATCCAGTTTGACCTCCTCTGACTCCTGGTAACAGATACGTCCTTGCAAATCAGCCAGTTTTTAAAAAGGTATTAGAAAAGTAAAAGGCTAGGATGCAAAATACTTGTTCGCTGGTTACCCCTCCCTCTCCCCCCTCCCTCTGCAAGTGAGTATCGTGATTATGCGCATATATGGATTTATATTTTTTTTTAGTTAGTTTACTGAAAGAGCTGATCTGTTTTCCTCAATTTATTTTATTCTTGCTTTAAATATATATAAATAATGTTGATGACCAAACTGCCTTTCCGTCATACAAAGTCCATTAGAGTCTTAGCCAGGGTTGCCCCTCCTAGTGATTTATCACTATTTCTAGTGATTTCTTATATTGCTTAAACAAAAAATTCACTAAGTCACACATAAATCACTAGACTATTGAAGAAAATCACTAAATAAACCTAAAAAATCATTAAAATAAAGTGTTTTTTTTTTCACCGGGGTGCCAACCTTGGTCTTACCTGACCCTTTAGAAGGTAATAAGGCTAAGGTTATTTGCAAATTTTAGATTTGTTGTGGTTTTTAGTTCATCGTTGTTTTATCAAAAAGTTTTTTAGTAAACTAGGTTGTTATTCGTTTCATTGTTTTGGCATGTGCATTGTATTTTGTTGAAGACGGCTATGAGTCATGTAGCCGAAAAAATTGCATAGGTTTATTTTGGGCACAATCTTCAGAAAATTCCTCATTATCTTCTTGTTTTACATTTTAAATATCTGCTTGTGCGGATTCAAGCCTCATCAAATGTTTTTTTCTTCTTTTGTTTGAAAGTTTTTCTTTGTCTCTAAAACCTGCTATGGTATATATAAGATCCAGTAATCTTTAAAACCCTACAAATGTTAACGGATCTTACGAAACTATTTGTGGTTACGATTCGAAGAAAAACAAAAATGTAACTACTTTTTTTATCTAATAGTTCGTGGTAACGAACTGTATAAGGAGCGACCCGGCTCAATAGTAGACGAAACTCTAGAAAACGGAATTTTGATGCTAAAAGATACATCAAAATAATCGGATTTTCATGCTGATTTTAAATATATAAGTTTCATGAAATTTAGTCTTTGTCATCAGAAGTTATGCGCCTGAGGAAATTTGCCTTATTTTGAAAATAGGGGGAAACACGCCCTAAAAGTCATAGAATTTTGTGGAATTTTGCATTTTTTGCCAGAAGACAGATCACGGGTGCGTGTTTGTTTTTATACCAGGGGTCATCGTATCGACCAAGTGGTCCTAGAATGTCGCAAGAGGGCTCATTCTAACGGAAATGAAAAGTTCTAGTGCCCTTTTTAAGTGACCAAAAAATTGGAGGGCACCTAGGCCCCCTCCCACGCTCATTTTTCCCCAAAGTCAACTGATCAAAATTTTGAGATAGCCATTTCGTTCTGCATAGTCGAAAACCATAACAACTATGTCTTTGGGGATGAATTACTCCCCCACAGTCCCTGGGGGAGGGGCTGCAATTACAAACTTAGACCAGTGTTTGCATACAGTAATGGTTATTGGGAAGTGTAGAGTAAAAATAAGTTGTCTGTGTGTGTGTGTGTGTGTCGAGTGACGTCATGTTTGTGTGTCGACTGACGTCATGTTTGTCGACTGACGTCATTATAAGGATTGAGCTGTATGTGCCATGAAGTTGTTTGTCGACTGACGTCATGTTTGTCAACTGATGAAATTACATACTGGGACACCGGGACACAAATGACGACCGGGACACAGGGAATATAAATGACGACCGGGAACCTCAAAGAGAAATTACAGACTGGGACACCCGGACACAAATCACGACCGGGACACAGGGAATATAAATGACGACCGGGAAACAGGGACACAACTACAACGGGGACGCCGGGGGCACAGGCGGGATATATAAATGACGACCGGGACACAGGGATTGTTCGAATAGGAATTACAGACCGGGACGCAAATGACGACCGTGACACAGGGAATATAAATGACGACCGGGACACAGGGACACATCAATAGAATAATGAGGTATAGATCTGAACACACATTGTTTTTCCCATGGACAATTATATGTTGCATGTTCAAGAGTCAGTAAACCTGACAATCTGTTTATATGCATAGACAATGGGACAGCGAAGAATGTTGTATATTCGCATGTTTTACGTAGTTATATATATATATATATATATATATATATACTAGCTGTTGGGGTGGCGCTTCGCGCCACCCCAACACCTAGTTGGTGGGGGCGCTTCGCGCCCCCCCCCCAAGCCCCCCCGCGCGCGTAAGTCGTTACGCGCCATAATAGTTACGCGCCATTGTAGTTGTGTCCCTATGTCCCACCTGTGAATATAGATATATATATATATATATATATATATATATATATATATATATATATATATATATATATATATATATATATATATATATATATATATATATATATATATATATATATATATGGTTTTAACTACGTAAAACTTGCGAATATACAACATTCTTTGCTGTCCCATTGTCTTTGCATATAAATAGATTGTCAGGTTTACCGACTCTTGAACATGCAACATATAATGGTCCATGGGAAAACAATCTGTATTCAGATCTATACCTCATGATTCTAATGATTGCCCTTGAGCTTTGTTGATGGTGATTGCTAATCGACCATTCCCTGTCCCGGTGTCCCGGTCGTCATTTATATCCCCCTGTTTCCCCCGGTGTCCCCGTTGTAGTTGTGTCCCTGTGTCCCGGTCGTCATTTATATTCCCTGTGTCCCGGTCGTCATTTGTATCCCGGTGTCCCGGTCTGTATATACATTCGTTTTTTAGTTTTGTTTTTCTCCTTTATTTTTTTCCTTTTTTTTTCTTTTTTAGTTTATTTTTTTACCTTCTTTTTAGTTTTGTTAGTTTTTTTTTTTACTTATGTCCTGGTCGTCATTTATACTCCCTGTGTCCCGGTGCTTTGTTGATTGCTAATCGAACATTCCTTTTGTCCTGGTCGCTTTCTCTTTGAGTGTCGTCATTTATTTTTTTCTTTTTTAGTTCTTTTAGTTTTTACCTTTTTTAGTTTTTTTTAGTTTTTTAGATGAAAATTTTTTTTAGTTTTTTCCTTTTTTTCTTTTTAGTTTTTTATTGGTTTTTACCTTTATTTTAGCTTATTTTTCAGTTTTTTCCTTTTTTTTAGTTTTTTTTTATTTTTTATTTTTTTTACCTTTTTTTAGTTTTTTTAGTTTTTTTAGTTTTTTAGCTTTTTTACTTTTTTTATTAGTTTTTAGTTTTTTTTGTAGTTTTTGCCTTTTTTTAGTTTTTTCAGTTTTTTTTTTAGTTTTTTATTGGTTTTTACCTTTATTTTAGCTTATTTTTCAGTTTTTTCCTTTTTTTTAGTTTTTTTTTTAGTTTTTAGTTTTTTTAGCTTTTTACCTTTTTTTAGTTTTTTTTAGTTTTTTTAGTTTTTTAGCTTTTTTATTTTTTTTATTAGTTTTTAGTTTTTTTTGTAGTTTTTGCCTTTTTTTAGTTTTTTTAGTTTTTTAGCTTTTTTATTAGTTTTTAGTTTTTTTTGTAGTTTTTGCCTTTTTTTAGTTTTTTTCTTTTTAGTTTTTTTGTAGTTTTTACCTTCTTTTTAGTTTTGTTAGTTTTTTTTTTACTCATGTCCTGGTCGTCATTTATACTCCCTGTGTCCCGGTGCTTTGTTGATTGCTAATCGAACATTCCTTTTGTCCTGGTCGCTTTCTCTTTGAGTGTCGTCATTTATTTTTTTCTTTTTTAGTTCTTTTAGTTTTTACCTTTTTTAGTTTTTTTTAGTTTTTTAGATGAAAATTTTTTTTTAGTTTTTTCTTTTTTTCTTTTTAGTTTTTTATTGGTTTTTACCTTTATTTTAGCTTATTTTTCAGTTTTTTCCTTTTTTTTATTTTTTTTTTATTTTTTATTTTTTTTAGTTTTTTACCTTTTTTTAGTTTTTTTTAGTTTTTTTAGTTTTTTAGCTTTTTTACTTTTTTTTATTAGTTTTTAGTTTTTTTTGTAGTTTTTGCCTTTTTTTAGTTTTTTCAGTTTTTTTTTTAGTTTTTTATTGGTTTTTACCTTTATTTTAGCTTATTTTTCAGTTTTTTCCTTTTTTTTAGTTTTTTTTTAGTTTTTAGTTTTTTTAGTTTTTTACCTTTTTTTAGTTTTTTTAGTTTTTTTAGTTTTTTAGCTTTTTTATTTTTTTTATTAGTTTTTAGTTTTTTTTGTAGTTTTTGCCTTATTTTAGTTTTTTTAGTTTTTTAGCTTTTTTATTAGTTTTTAGTTTTTTTTGTAGTTTTTGCCTTTTTTTAGTTTTTTTAGTTTTTTAGCTTTTTTATTTTTTTTTATTAGTTTTTAGTTTTTTTTGTAGTTTTTGCCTTTTTTTAGTTTTTTCAGTTTTCAGTTTTGTCACCTGATCCAGTTTTTTCAGGTGACGTCACCTGATCCATCCACACATCCACAGACAGACAACTTATTTTTATATATATAGATAGATAGATATATATATATATATATATATATATATATATATATATATATATATATATATATATATATATATATCTATTCACAGGTGGGACACAGGGACTACAATGGCGCGTAACCAATATGGCGCGTAACGACTTACGCGAGCGGGGGGCTTGGGGGGCGCGAAGCGCCCCACCAACTAGGTGTTGCGGTGGCGCGAAGCGCCACCCCAACAGCTAGTAAACATATAAGAATATAAAAGTTTGTTACGTAAGTTAATTCTTAAGTTACGTATATTTTTTACTAATAAAAACGTTCGTTAAAAATTAAAAGTTCTAGTTGCCTTTTTAAGTAACCGAAAAATTGGAGGGCAACTAGGCCTCCTTCCCCACCCCTTATTTATCAAAGTCGTCTGATCAAAACTAAGAGAAAGCCATTTAGCCAAAAAAAGAATTAATATGCAAATTGTACTTTAATAATTTATGTGTGGCGAGCCAAAATCAAACATGCATTAAATCAAAAACATTCAGAAATTAAATAAAAAAAACTAGTTTTTTAACTGAAAGTTTTTAATTGTTTTAAAAAGTAGAATTGTGGCAAAGAGTCAAACTTTTTTTTTATTTAATTTTAATAAAAAATCTGAAAAGATTGATGAAGAGTGTCTATTTATGTTACTAGAACTTAGTTAGATTTCATTCCCAAAATCTAAGCTCGAATCTATATCTTCAGGAGTTTACAAGAGAGGGTGTGTTAAATTTAAAACACTGGTTAAGTGGTTGAAAAATCGGTTAAAAAAAAGTAAGCTAAAACACACACGGCATTATTCCACGAATTATTCAAATGACATTATTTAAATGACATTATTCCACGAATGAAAACCATTGTCAAATGTAGCGAATTAGTTGTGCTTATTGTTTTCATTGTTCAACTTGGTAATACTGGTGAAAATATGGCACTGTTCTAGTTTCTAACGGTCTCAATGGTTTTGCCGCCCTCTAGCTGCATATATGGGTGCTTGGGGGCGTTTGATTTCAAGATTTTGTCTTGAACCTGCTGATCGTGAAGCCTTCTTTCCTCGTGGTACATGATTAACCTCATTAACTATCTTTTAAAATTCCATCAACGAGTTGCTCATTAAATCCACATCGTCTGTGAAGTCGTGATATGTCGAGGCAATTGGGTTTTTTTTTCTCTGACCGATAACAAAGCCTTTTGTGTGTGCAAAGTTAATTCGCCATCATCCTGTCTTTGATATAGACAAAGAGAGCCTGTGAAAGTAGACTCATAGGACCCTTTGGCTATCTTGATCAGTTCAACTCGGGCACTGTCATCGCCGTGATATTCCATAGCTTGGGCCCAAATGAGGGAATCAAAATTGACAACAAAATTGATGAAGGTGATGGTGATAGGCAATTAATTCTCTCGCTCTGTTGCACAATCAGGTGGAGGGTTACTATATTTTCTTAACATCTCTACAAGTCCTAAAACCTCCTTGGTTTAATCGTGTCTGCTTGTCTCGGGTATCCCTGACGCGGTTGAGGACGATTGTGCATAAGACCTTCATTGCGTGGTGACATACCTGAGGGATATACCTTTCTAGTTAGAGCATAGCGCCTTGTTACCCTTTATATATGACGGCATAAGCAACGAGAGTTCAAATGTTGTATTAATTTCTTTGTTGACCATACCTCTTCAAGAAGTTTTTTTCTGCTTTGGTTATTTATAAAAAATAGGCTAAAATAGATTTAAAAACTCAGGTACTTTTTTGGTTTTAGCACCGTAGTATGTGCCTGTATAATTAATATGAATTAACGATTCTTGCTTTTGATAGTAAGAATATCAGTGAAACCGCGAAATTCCAGACTCTCAAGATTACTGTTTCGTAGCATGACTTGTCAATGATAACTATATTTTTATGCTTTGCTTTACAGCTTAAAGCGCATTTTTGGCACAACTTAAAAATATTTAAGTGTGGCTCGGCATCAGAGATCATGCAGACTTCTTTAGACTAAGCTCTGCCGTCCTCTGCCGCCTACTCTCATGACAAGCAACCGGGCTGACTTTATGTTGTGATTTATTTTGCATCAATGTCTTGAGTTATGTTTTGACCGTGTTCCGGCAGTTCTTTATTCATTTTCATCCTGTAGCTCAGTGGTTCACTTTTATAATCCTCTACAAAAAAGTACTTGAAAAGTATAATTCAATGGTTCGCTGGCAAAACTCGAGAAAGGGCACAGGAGGTCCTTTACAGAAACCTTGGGACGAAATCGTTTGTTTTTTTTTCTTTGTGAGTCAAGGTAAATATATTCCTGTTGACATCTTGGATCATCTCCAAATTATGGATCGAATTACGCCACTGAGAAAAGTAATTTTCAATTAAATCCTGTGTTACCACTTGGAATTTATTCAGGTGAAAAAGACATTTTACGGAACATTTGATTTCATTTTTGTACTCAATTTAGTTACAATATATATATATATATATATATATATATATATATATATATATATATATATATATATATATATATATATATATATATATATATATATGTATATATATATATATATATATATATATATATATATATATATATATATATATATATATATATATATATATATATATAAATATATGTGTGTGTGTGTGTGTGTGTGTTTTATTTTTGTTTTAGATTTAAACGTGATCCACCCATCACGACATAAATGGAAAATCCCTTTTAAGGCAAATCATCGCCATGAAAGTGAAATATTGCAGGAAAGTAAAATTAGATCTGAAAGCTTGCTTTCTGAGATTTATCTCCAAGTACGATTTAAACGGAAAACTTCAGATAAAAATGTCGTTGGTTTGAATCGACCCCACTAACCCTCTGGTAATTAGCCAAAGCTTGTGCTATCACATTAAGACCTGCAAAACTTTTTTTTTTAACGTGTTAGTATAGGCTAATGAAAATGGAAAGCTTAAAAAGGGGTGGGATTATCGGCAATTTAACTTAGGAAGGTGGGGATTTAAGACTTCTAGCGCTACTGACATTTTAGCGTCTAGTGACCTCATTTAAGAAGAATATAGTTTCGACTAAATTCGGTAACTGATATAATTAATATGTAATATTATGGGATTAAAGCTGAAATTTATCCGCAACTGGTAATTTCAGTTTTCCAAAATGATTTAAAGCCACAATCTAGCCTGGACTGGGTAGGCCTAGATTAGCTTGAAAAAATCCTGGCAGGCTAAGTAGGGTAGTTGATTTCAAGCAGTTAGGCCTACTAGTAGGGACGTATTCGGAGGTGTGGGCTAGAGTGTTTGAACCCACCCCCCCCCCCCCCCAAAAAAAATGTCCAACTTGTAAAAACGTAACACAAATGTATAAAAGCAAATTGTTGATTCATTTTTAAAGCTTTTTGCCCCCTCCTCCAAAAGAAATAAGAAACTCATAGGTATGGCCCTGCCTACAGGTAACATAATTCCGCTTTCTTAACCCCCCTTCTTACTTTTAATATGCCAAAAACAACAATCATACCACAGTTAAGGGTAAAAAAATGTCAAATGCTAGATAGCGTTTGATATTTTTTTTTCGACACTAGCACCAGTTAGAATGAAAAATTTATCCATTGTTGACTATGTTTCCCATACTTTTTGATATAGACTTTATCGTTTAAGACAGACAAGTACATAACCAAACAATGTTTGAATTTCAGGACATCTTTAGTGGCCAAAAAGTAGCCTCTTTCTAAATATACAAGCAGATTTTAGCACTTGGTCCACGGTCAATACTATAGTTGAAAGGAAAAAGCAAAGGAAATGGGGAAAAAAACATAGGGATTAAAAACTATTAGTTCCGCTGACTTTGTAGCTTCCGGAATCTTCACTAAAAAAATGAAAATTTCAAGAAACTAAGGTTAATTTTCTTATTATATTATTTGGTACTATGTTCCGTTATCGACGAAATTAAAATGCTTTTGCGCTTCTCTGTAGGGGCACAGATCTGTGAATAAACTTGGACAAATGAGGGGACTAAGCGGGGAGATGGGGTAGTAAAACTCTACTGATATGTCCTGGGTACAGTTGCGTTTGATGACAGATTCGGCAAAGCGTAAGCAAATGCTGTCTTTTTCCGTTTAGGGTGGTAAGTATGATGCTTCAAGGAGGAAGGAGTATTTAACCTCTCAAACTGACCCGATTTCATCACTTACTTCTATAGAAGCATCAAATTTGATTCATGAAGGAGCTAGAAAATAATGTACTTCAAGTCACGAAGATATCAAAACTAAAGATACCAAAATAAAAAATATTAAAATGAAACATTTTTACCCCTTGGTCCCACCATAGGTCTGTTGATACTGAAACTGCAATCTCCTCAGATTTTTCTTGTGGTAGTCTGATTTTTCTGTGGTAGCCAGTGGTTTTCTTGTGGATGTTTCTATGTTAGTCTTCAACTAAGCAGTTGAGTCTGATAATGCCTTTAATCCGTAAAAACTCAATCATTAACAATATACTGATTCTCGAAGACAACTATACATTTAGAAGGAAGCTAAACTTTTTAAACTGATTTGTGGCATACATTTTAACTTATTTTTTGCTGTTTTTTTTTTCACCCACGTTTCTTTTTTTAAATTTGGCGCTGGCTACTTTACGCCTTTAATCCGTAAAAACTCATTCATTAACAATATATTGATTCTTGAAGACAACTATACCTTTAGAAGGAAGCTAAACTTTTTAAACTGATTTATGGCATACGTTTTTAACTTTTTTTTTGCTGATTTTTTCACTCACATTTCTTTTTTTTAAACTTGGTGCCGGCTACTGCCTGCCTAACTGCATATAGAGGTCCACTGGTTATGTAAGTCTTCACTTAAAACGGTCAAATTTCATTTCCTCTTGTTATTGGCACTTTAAATCCCTTTCGAAAAAAAAGATGTCGCTGATGTTGTATTGCTTCTGTTTTGCAGGTCGATTTTAGAGGAATTAGGAATGGTGTCTGCATTTACTGCTGTCCTGCATGTCCCAAATATAAGACAAGTGGATGAAATTGTCAATGTCCTTGAAAACAGTGACGTATTTAGTAGTGAAGACATCAAGCAAATAAGGAAAGAAATTGGTCAAAGAAGGTAACTTCTATTTTATATTGTCAGTAGTGTTGGCCGGTGCCGATAAATGACTGGTAGATCGAGTCGCAGCTTTCAGGGAAAGGTTTTTTTATGGGGTGAAAGGTTGTTAATGGGACTCAGAATTTTGAATTAAAGGACAAATTATTTTTTCTCTGCTCCTCATAAAATAGTTGAACGATACGGCAATTAAAAAATAATTTATCGAATTTATCAAAAAGATAAAAAAAAATAAAAGATCGAAAAAAGACCGATTGAGAAAAGCTCTGGATCTGAGGTAATTCTTTTTTCTTTATTCTATCTTGCTTCTATACATGATTTCCAAAACGTCACTGTTTAAATTGTAGAATCGGGCTCTTCGAACGTTGACCGGAGATGTATCTACTGGGCATCGAGATAAAATTAAACAAAATCAAATAATATTCAGGGACTCGAAGAGGTAGAGCACTTGAGGTTTTTTAATGGCTTGAAATCTCCACGTCTTCTTGAAGACGTTATATATATATATATATATATATATATATATATATATATATATATATATATATATATATATATATATATATATATATATATATATATATATATGGCAAAATTTTTATTGAATTGCTTAATTTTTAAGTTCTGTTACTGAACGACATAATTCTTTGGACAAGTTTGATGAAAGAAGTAGCCAAAGAAGTGGGATATTTATTTTACAAAAGTGGTACTAAGATAAAAAATGTACAAACAAATAAACCGTATTGCTCCAAGCGGCTTCCCTAATCTCAGATTAACTTAGATTTTGTTTAACAGGTTTTTGATCAACTATTCTTTAAATTCTTGAATTAAATTTCAAAATTCTTGTTTAGAGTTTTAGCTGTTTAGGACGTAGCTGCTTAATCCTTGGTTTGTTTTTCTGTTAAAATTTTCTGACTTTTTTACGTTATTAACGTCATTTTGTCTTTGTTTTCTTTTTTTGTACAGATTTTGACAATAACTAAATAATACAGCAAATTGACAAATAAAATCAAATTTAGACAAAGAACAACTAGCAATTTTTTTGGAGCAAATTTACAATTAAAGAATTTGGCATAATTGAAATCAGCATAAACATTAGATTTTGCTGGTACATACATAGTAGTCAAAATTTAGTTTTTTAGAGTTTTGACATCTATTGAGGAGAGTCACAGTTTAATTTATAGTTTGTTACTACGAATTGAAGTCTCTGTTAAATATAAAAGAGGCAGTTTGATTAAATTTGTACTTCAATGTATATGAAAATCTTTCAGGGTCAAAAACATAAGAAAGTAAAAAATATCGAGCATTTTGTCCCCGCATAATTCATACTATTGAACTATACAGCCGCTATTGACGGTGCATTTTTTAATTTTCCATAATACTGTCTTCTACTATTAGAAAAAAAAGAAGATCGAAATAAACAGTCCAAGTGGCTTACCAAGGACCTTAGATTAGCTTAATTTTTGTCTAACGGGTTTTTGAGAATGTTTTGCCTAAATTCTCAAATTAGATCTTCAAAACCTCGTACCTTTATTGTTTAAACAATGAAAATTATTCAAAACAGTAAAGTGTATTTCGTAAATTCTACTGAGTTTACCTAGTAAGCAAACGGTTATGCACAGCCAAATCGTGGCTTGTAGGCTGCATGCAGCTCTTTGAAAGAAGGAGTGTGGCTCTCGAAAAAAAATGAAAAAACAATATAAATTGATTGGAATAGAATTTTTTTCATTCAATGAAAATAAATGAAATATAATGGAAACATACCATCATAATTTCTTGAGTAAAAAATAAGAGCTATTCTAAATGAGAATGGCAAAAAAAGTGGAGCGAATAGAACTTCAACAGGAACACAGTCTTGAAAATGAGTTTTGGAAACTGATGCCATAATCTAAGCACCCAGTTTAAGAAAAGCTGCTTGGCCATTACTGTGCATATTCGGCTATAAAAACTCTAGAAAATCTTTGAAATAGAATTCATTTTCATTAAAATGAAAATAAAGGAAATAATTTTTGCCATCATATTTAATGGCATTATCATAATGCCTTGAGACAAAAATTAAAGTTGTTCTAAATAACATTTGCAAAAGCAATGGAATTATGAGAACCTGAAGAGGAGCAAAGCCTAAAAACGTATCAAAAATAAGAACAATCCGCAAATGTCTTTGGAAACTAGTGCCAAATTCAAAGTGCCAAAATTTAAGAAAAGCTCCTTCGACATAACTTGTTGTGAATTCTTTTTTTCAACAATGAAGTTTGCAAAATCAGTGCACCGTTCAAAACTTATAAATGAGCATTTTGTAGAATTAGTTCTTATCGTACTCGTATTGTATTATCGAACTAATACGATATAGTATCGTATTAGTTTATATTGTGCTAACGAACTATGAACCTTATTTGAGTAAATTCATGAAACAATTCAGTATCATTTTATTTATTTCGTTGATTTTTTCCCTATCGTTGTTTGTGGGCCTTTGCAAGCTTTGTTTCGCATGCAAGGCATCTACTTTCCTCCTAATATAAATTTGTCCCTCTGAAAAAACACCCCCTTCCCCACAAGCCGTGTCATCATTTTGAATTTTAGCTGAATGCAGTAATTTTTCCCAAATCAAGTACCGGACATAATAAAATCAAGTTAGATAATGAAAATTAAGGTTGCAAAGGTATGTCACTAAACAAGAATAGCGAAAAAAAATGTCAAATATAATAAATAAAATGAAATTAGATTGTTTATGAACTGTTGCTAAAACTATAGGGATGAAAGAATTTACTGGGTTGAACTTATGTGCAACAAAACAGGTACATAACATTACACTTCATTCAAATGTATATTAAAACAAAATAAAATTAGTAAAATAGAATGAAATTTGGTAAGAACTATTGTCAGAATGGGGAGGGGGTTGAAGTCACGTCATAGGTAATGAAACAGCTAGAAAATATTACGTTTCAGTAAAACAAATGAAAAAATAAATGAAATGAAATGAAACACAAATTTTTGAGAACTATTATTAGAATTTGCGCATAAAACTACGCACTTGGTTAAACTTGTGCGCAACCAAATGGGTATAAAACCGCACCATCTCATTCCAGTGCAAAATAAAGGATAATAGAATAAATGAAATGAAATTTTCAATAAAAAAAATTAAATTCTCAAGAACTATAATTAGAAGTAGGGGATTTAAACCACGTGTCGTGTAACGTGTATGCATACATACTGGTATATAAGATTAAATTTTTATTTTAAGGCATAATAAAATAGAATAGAATTGTGGAGGGTTTTTGTTGAAATTATTGGGATGAAAACACGCAGTGACTCAACTTTGTGTTCCGCCAATCAGGTAGGTAAATTCGGCTTCATTTAAAATCGTAAAAAAAAAATATTGAAAAAATTAATAAAACATTAGTAAAAAAAAAAATAGTCAAAAATTTATAAAAAAAAAATAGGGAAAATAAAGTCGAATTTCTTATGAACTAATTTTATTTACTAATATCAATAAAGGACTCTTCTCTTTCCCCTTTTTATATTTGTACTAATTGTGCATTATTATGTATTATTACATAATTGTACTAATTATGTACTAATAAATATCAATAAAGGTCTCTTCTCTTTCCCTTTTTATTTTTCACTTACTAAAACATTTTTTGGTCTATTCTACCATTTGATTCTTAATCCTTCTTTTCCTCATGTTCCTCGTACAGCTTTATTCAAATCTTGAAAATTACCTCCTAATTAAGTGCTCGATTCCAGGTTGTGTGTGGGGATCAAGAAGCTTCTAGCCTTTTCATATTTGTACTAATTATGTATTATTATGTATTATTACATAAGTGTACCAATTATGTACAAATATTAATAAAAGTCTCTTCTCTTTCCCCTTTTTATTTTTCACTTACTTAAACATTTTTTGGTCTATTCTACTATTTGATTCTTAATCCTTCTTTTCTTCATGTTCCTCGTACAGCTTTTTTCAAATCTTGAAAATTACCTCCTAATCAACTGCTCGATTCTAGGTTGTGTGTCGGTATTAAGAAGCTACTAGCCCTCCTAGATCTTGTCGGTCAGGCTGAACCAAAAGACCGACCCAGAAAATTTATTAACATACTTGAAGAGCAGGACATCCTGGAGATGGCCCAGGGATGAGAGGAAACTAGACTGTTGAATCTATGGTTACTGCTACCCTCTGTTTTTAATATGACTTTTTATCCTTTATTGCAATTGTCTTTAATATGTGTAGTGTCATATTCCAGAATTGGTTTAATCGGTTTCTTTTTTCTTTTTTTTTGGTCTAACGCAGATAATTTAAATAGTCATAAATAATATGCGGAAGAAGAAGTTATTTCATTTTAAATAAGTTAAAATATATTCAAATTTATTTTTAATTTTAAGTGGACATTTAAATTTATTTTTAATTTTTTCTGCTTTCAAGGTTTTTACAGCTTAGAACAGCAAAATTTTTTGCTATTAATCATTTATTTATTTATTTAATTGCTATTAACTAATTATTTTACGCTGAATTTCCCTTTTGCTGCAATTTTTCAAAAATGTTATTATGTCTTTTACTTTTGCGAACTAAGTCATATTAGACAGTCAACTTTTAAAAAAACATTAAACGCAAAATCAAAGTGATGAGAACATTCCAGCTCTATTTTCCCATTCAAGATGAAAAAAAGGTTAACTAAAATCGCATATTTTTGTTGTTTTTTGCATAGTTTAAAGTAAATTCAGTCTATTCAATAGGTCCGATGTCCGACATCTGTTCTACTAACCTAGATAGACCTCACTCGATCTTGACTATCATCATCGTGTCCAAAGGCCTATCTGCCTCCTCCCAATACTGAAATGTTATGGGCCTATGAATCCTCCAGGGGCTCCGGAGAAAAATCTCTATCCGAAGAAATTTTCAAAGGGGTATTTTGATTCATAAAACATATATTGAGCTTTTATTGTAGGAATACGGCAATTCTTGTTAAGATAGAATTGTTAAACTTTCTAAGTTATAAAATAAAAAAATTTCTTTCTAATAAATCGACAGTTTTCTAGAAACTTGTGTTTTACGTATGATTGACAGCAAAATTCTCTTGTTTTGTTTTTTTAATGTCCTTGAAAAAGAGTGTCCTTGCATAAACAGTTAGGTCTTGTTTATTTTAAACAAAATTTTACCAGTTAGAAACAAAAATTTTCAAAATTTGATCCGAAATAGAAATAAACGGAACTTCAAATTTCACAAATAAACAAACTTAAGAGAAATAAACGAAATAAGTAAAAGATAAATAAATAAAACAAATTTCAACAATGTTAGCTCAACCACTCTCTAGCACTTTAATTACTGTGTATAGATAGATATTTATTGCAATAAAAGTCTGATCGGGTAATGCCAATAAAATACTTACACACATGATAATAATACATAAGGATAACAATAACACGCATAATATAGTAATAATGACACTTAACACACCATATATAATTATACACAGAATAATAATAAAGTCTCAACACCCTTGATCTACTCACATTATTTGTCAAAAAAATTCCATTTTATCAAAAATTGGTAATACCCACACGGCCAAACTTACCCAACCTAGCACACTTATCAAAATTTCTACTAAAACAATTTCAATTTTGGCTGTAAGCTTACTTTTTGGATTTTGTTGCTAAAAATTAAATTAAAAAAAATAAAGAGTATTGTTTTTCAAATCATTAGTATTTTTAGTATTGGTAGCAGCATTAGTGCAAAAAGTTTTAAAATATAATGAAAATAAAGCATGCTAAGTTAGATATAACAAAATGAGTAAAAAACAAAATGATATTAAAACAGACTGTTAATTTTATATTACATTTTTCCATTTGATTTAAAACGTAGGCTATTTACATTCTTTAGTTTTAACTGTCTCTATTTGTTGGTGTATTCTCTATGCAAAGTCAAATTTTCCGAAAATTTACCAAAATTAGGGAATTATAAGAGTTAATCAAAAGTTTTGAAATAACAAAACTAGATTTAAACTCCTGTATTTTCCATTTATGACTTGTTTTTACTTTGCTGTTTTTCTTGTTATATTGGATATCTCATCTTTTATCCTCTTTTTATCTTTATTGCTATAGATTGAAGTTAAAATATATTTATTGTTGTAATACAATGTAGTTCAATAGTAATATAATAAACAGTGGTATTCCAAATGGGTTTTAGTGGCGATGTAGTGGATAACATGTGCCCTATTTTATACTACATGCGGAGAAAATTTTGCTGAAATTTGCATGACTCTCTGCAAAAATTAGTTATTAATTTCCCCGCTTGGATTGTGATGGAAATAGGACATGGTTGAATGGAATATTGAATATGGCAGAATACCGATGGAATATGGTAAAAGTTATAAGACCGAGTTAAACACCAATAGATAAAAGGGTACTTGTAAGTTACTCAGAACACACTCAAGAATTTTCTCTGTAGATCTGTAAGAACCGTTTTCATATTTCATAGCCACAAGACTTATTTAGTTTGACAGAATGCATTGGACTTATATAACTTGGGCTATATATTTGCACATTAGGGGGGGGGGCTTGGGGTAAAGTATTTGGACAGCGTGAAGTTAGAAAACAATTCTTGCTTCATAATATGCAGAATAATTGTAGCTAACACATTTTGTATCCAGACCCTCCAAACTCTAACCTCCTCCCAAATATGCAAATATACAGCCCAGATCATAAAGGTCCAATGCATTCTGTCTCTTGTCTTTGTGGCTATGAAACGGGTTTCTCAGATCTTACATTCAGATCAAAATTCTTGAGTGTGTTATGAATAACTAACAAGTATCGATAATAGTTTAACATTAGATAACAAAATTATACTAATATATCTAGTTAGTGTTATATAGTGTCATAGGGAACACACCACCTCCATCCCACTCCGTTTAAAGCTGTTTGATGTGGTAAGCTTTCGCAAAATATCCTAGAGCTATAGGCAAGGCCGTTTCCAGGGGGGTAGGGAGTTTGAACCCTCCCCCACCCATAATTTTGTCCGACCCGTAAAAACGTAACAAAAACGAATATAAACAATTTTTTTGCGTTTTTTGAAATTGTTTTACCCCCCCCCCCCACACCGAAAAAAAAAATCCTGGATACGGCCCTGCCTAGAGCTTCAGTATATTTTGGTATTTTTCTTATCAAAAACCAAAATTTTATGTAAGTGTTGTCCCTTATGCAATTACATTCCCAAATTAATTCGTTTATGTCACGCTTAAAAGCCGTGTTTTACATTTTGTTGTCATAAAAACCGTATCTAACACTTCAGATATAATTATCAATCTGTTTGTTCTAAGCTGCGCTCAAAGGGAGGAACAGCAGGCCAGGGTCTGTTGAATCACACTTTCATCCTTCTGGTCCACTTTTTCGTGCTTACTTCTCTTTGGGTAGAGCTTTGTAAACAATTTTCACAATTATTTCGTAAGTGTGAAAATATTATAGACGGCTTTTAGGCGTTACAGGGAGCGATTTATCGCTTATTCAGTCAGTATGTATGCAGAGCAGGGGGGGGGGGCTTTTTACGAAACCTTATACCTCCTCATTCATAAAATGTCCTAATCCATATTTTTCAGATAAATTTTCTACTTTCCCTATTTTGTTGAATTTGGCCCTCTCTCCACCTAAACGTCTTTTTCCCAAATTTTGCGTACGTGCCTGTTGTCATTTGTTTGTTATTGTAATTAGTCGTTGCTAAGTTTTGGTATTTTTTGCTCTAAGCTGCCATACAATGCCTATGTTAATTTGATATTTGTCAGATTTTGTCAATCGGATCTAAAAATAAAATAGCTGAAATAAAACCTACCCTTGTAATGCGCCTTTAAAACTATTTAGGAAATTTGTCTAATGTTACCGAAAAACTCCGAATGAAGAATAAGAAACATCTTATGGTAAACTTAAGGAGTGTGTCAGAAAGATACTTTTAGCAAAAATCCAACACAAAAGTCAGCGAAATATCCAAGTTTGATATTCGAAAGCTGATTTGCTGCTTCTTCTTCAGACAAATGCAGACATAGCGATTAGTATACTTGGAATCAGCTGTAAGATATATCAAGTGGTATCTTCGGGTTTTGCCTAGCGAAGTAATAAATAAACTGTAATTTTACCCACTTGGCTCTGTCCCAGCTCTTCCTTTATGTCTGCGAATGTTCACAAGCTGGCTGATTTTTTTTTTTTTTTCTTGGCTGATTTTTGGTATTATTTTTGGGTGTTTGGGTATATTTGGTATTATGTGCCAACTGTTATTGAAAAACAATTTCAAGTCACTTGAAACCAACAAAATCAAAGAACCTATGTCAGTTGTCTAAGACTATATAAGGGTTTGGAGGTGGGGTGGCTGACACGTAGGTAGACTGAAAGCTATTCTGATAATAAAATGAACACAAGTCCTCTGTGTTTAATCAACTAATAATTTTTTTTAAGGTGTTCAGTTCAGAAAAAGGTTATTAACAAGACTGTCAAAGAGTGAGGGAAAGAAAACTGTCATTTTCTCTGCCTAACTATTGCGTTTCTTGTTTCTGTACTTATAAGTATGAGATGTTAAGGTTTTTAATGAAAAGCGTCGATTACAATCCGGAGAAGCATATAATCGAAAATTCTCAGATACTTTGCTCTACAATTTTAACAGATAAATACACAAGCCACAAGCATAACAAATAATTTCTATTCTTCTAAAATGTAGCACAAGATCCAACACTTTCACCGGATTCTTGGTTGGATTAATATTATCTAATCAATTATCTTAGTTCAAATGAAAAATCTAACGAAAATCCAGCAACTTAATCAGGATAACACAAGAACACATAGAAAAGTAATCGAGTTACTTGCTTTTGCAACAAGTACGAAAAAATTGAAAATTTAAACTGTCTGTCAATCAGTTAAGCCCAGGCTTAGAAAAATAAAAAAACATGTACACTTACCATGTTATGATCTTTTGCAGTTGTTCACCACTGTTCTCTCTAGGAGATGTCTTCAATCTAGGGGGTATTTTCAAACATAAACTGTTTTGGACAAATACCAGAAATATACGCGATTACTAAGAAATATTTTTTAGAATTATTTGAAAAACAATCAGAAATTATTTTGTTTTTTTAAGTTTTTCAGCTGAAAGTAAGTAGGAACAGTAAAACTTAAAACAAACGGAAGTAATTGTTCCGTGTATGAAGGGGCTCCCACCCCTAGAAAAAATGATAATTGCTGTGTTGCTTTTACATTAAAATTTGAATAAAAAACGGCCACAGATTAATTAAAAAAAGAAACTTTTTCTGAAGGAAATATAGAGCAAAGTTGAAACTTAAAATGAACAAAAATTATTACTAGCAAAAATGAAATTTGTTTAAAAAAAAAACAACATAAAAATAGCAAACAATAAGATTTTTAAGAGTCTGTTGAATTTTGAATTAACAACAAAGTGGTGGACTGCGATGGAAAAGTTAAAACCCATGGATTATCGGAGAAAAATCAAAGCACATCTTCAAGAAAAATCTTCTTCTTCTTCTTAAAGCAGGACAGGCGTCCTGCTCATCTCACCTGGCATCTGAAATTCAAATGTCACTTGAGAATCGAATTAAAAGTAAGCTCCCAAGACTCAAGGTAAAATTTGTTGTCATTTTTTGTCCAAACAGATTTAAATTGTCATTTTCTTTAAGGAAAATCATGATAAATTATTAGATTTTGCAATTTGTCATTTAGCTAAAACATGAAAAACTATCTCTTGGGAGGAGACAAGCTGGATACGATGTTGTTAAAGGGGATAGAAAATGAAGGGTATGCACTTTTGACTAAGGGTATTAGAGGGAAAGGGTACCTATAATTAACCAACCTGATCGAAGATTTGTGCACGTGGCACCTGGCTTCAGTCTGGACCCCGCGGTTACATAAATCAAAAATCCTTGTACGGCTCTGATATAACCAATGTTATATTTTGTTTTTATATTTAAATAAATATTTAAATAATTTAACGGCTTAAGGTATGAAACTGTTGCCTCAATGACCGTTGGTGATTGCTTTAGTTAGTTTGAAGTTCTTCCCAAATAATATGGGAAGCTGACTAGAGTGGAAACTGATGCTATTATAGAATAAATGAATGACTAAGGCCATCTAATCTTTTTATACCTTCCGTGAGCTATTATACCCTTTACGGGTATTTTAAAATGTAGGGTAGGTTAAAAAAAAGCATAATATGGTCCCCAGTAGACCTACCAGCTTAAATTCAACTAGCTTACTTAAACTGGCAAGATTTTCCCAAGTTAATCCAAGCCCACTTTTGAAGACTGGATTTTGACTTTTTGAAAAAAAAACAACAAAAAGCTACAGATTAATTTTCACTTACAGAGAGATTCTAGCTTTAATCCTATAAAATTGCAGGGTTATTATAACAATATATTTTTTGTAATTCCTGTCTTTCAATGCTTAATCATCGAAGATCAAACTCTTTTAAACGGTTCCATGCAATTGAAATCCATTCAACTTATTCCTTGTGTATCTTAGCCCTTGTGTTGCTCAACTTCTGCCCCACGCAGCTAAATTCCGCTTACCTCAACTCCCTTGCAATTTAACTTTATCTATCCTAAAGTATAAACAGTCCCGTGCGCAAACGAGGGCTGTATTGAATTGAAGTTGAGTTGCAATTGAGGTGAACTGAATATGACTGAGTTGAATAAGATTAAGTTGCATGGGGCTGAATTCAACGGTGATTGAGCTAAACGCGATTGAATTGAACAAGGATAAAGTAATGGGGGACATCTTTTAAGCTTCCCATTTTCTATGTTTCTGCCGACATGTGTCTAATAAAGTATTTAGTGTTTACTTTATGCAGACTAGCCATCCAAGAACAAACACCGAATTTCTTGGCAAAAGCCTCTTTCGAGTAATATCGAAAGACTAAAGTCTTTCTAAAGTCTTAGTGAATCATTCTTTCTGCACAGAACTTTCTACACAGAACTCAGGTTGAACAGACCCTGCTAAACTGCTGAAAAAAAGATTTATAAATGATCCGGGTTCTTCGTCGACTTTGACGCCTATCCTACTGATGAAGTGTAAAGTAAAAATGGCAAGAATTTGCTTTGAAAAACCCTACTAACACTAGTTGTTTCCAAGAATTGTGTATGAATACTGGGTCTACTGGGTATATATTTTTTTTAATTCCTTTTGGAGTTGAGTAACAAAAAAACTCTCTCTACTTTAGCCATCCCTGCTTAATTCCTGTTTTTACTGAAGAACGCCTAACGCCCTCATAAGCGACCACCGTGCAGTAAAAACGAAAATTAAGCACTTGAACATCCAACGTTGTCAGTTCAACCACTTCACTGACGGTGGTCAAAAACGTAGCTTATCTTATCTAAACTAAGAGTTCTGTTTCGATACAGACAGTTAGATTGCGTTCGAGCATCTCTTATTACTGTATTAGTATTTACTTTAACCATCCAAGAGCAAACACCGAATTTCTTGATAACCGGCCTCTTTTGTGTAATATCGAAAGACTAAAGTCAAGGCTGTGAATAAACACAAGATTATGCATGGTGCCAGTGCCAGATACTTGTACCGGCTTTAATTTGGTGAGTTAGGCTAAACTTAGTCTAATATTTATGATTGGCCAATCAGAGAAAATATTGAAGGGGAAACTTTCTTAAATTTAAGAGACATAAAAGCTTGGATTTGTTGTTTTCTTAACTATAAAAGGAATTTAACAAAAGATAAAAAGACACAGCATTCATAAACAGTTCTTGGAAACAATTAGTGTTAGTATAGTTTTTCAAAGCAAATTCTTGCCATTTTTACTTTGCGCTTCATCAGTAGTACAGATTTCAAAGTCGACGAAGAACCTGGATCATTTATAAATCTTTTTTTTTCAGCAGTTTGGCAGGGTCTGTGCAGCCTGAGTTCTGTGTAGAAAGTCCTGTGCAGAAAGAATGATTCACTAAGATGACGTTTAAAGGATTCATTGTCTTTGTCATATCAAGCAGAAAATTTGATAGCAACTAAATATAGTATATAATAAACTCTCCTCCTCCCTCCCTCTCTCTCTTTTTTACACAGTTTAAATGCTGAATTGATTCATGTTCTAATAATTTAGTATTTTGTTTTCAGTTTCCCTCTCCTTTATGGGCCACGGAGCCTTTCTGGGAGTTTATGATTTCGTTTACTGAATGATTTTTTTTAAGTATGATCTTGTCCATTTTGAACACCAGAATACGTAGATATGGTGCTGGGATTTAAAAACCTAACCGTAAGACTCCTGATCCGCAACTATGGAAAATTGGTTTCGTCAAGCAAACTTGGTGTTAGCTCGCGTGCAAAAGTATTATTCTTAAGAGATCTGTTCTATTGCTGCAGACCAACTGCACATGGATGCTGCCAGCAATTTTTCCCTTGGGAGGAGAAAGGAGAGGTAGAAAGTTGAAAACTGACGGAATAGTCGAATAGCGCACCAGTAATGCCACAAACGGTGGTGCTTTGACATATCGCCGCAGACAAGACTGACAGGAGACAATTAACGTTCAAGGACGCCGCCCGTTTCTGCACTGGACATGTAATTTCCTGTTTTTAGACTCGTTTCGAAAATAACGTTAATATAAAACATCATTTTCCTATATAATTATCTTAATTGTCTTTGATGTTTTTTTTTGTTTCTGAGGAAGTTGTTGGATTTGAACAAGGTTGATTAAATCACGTAAACAATTTGTCCAAAATGAGCTGATAACTGCTGAAGTAGTCTTTCTACGTTCTTTAACGTAGCTGTCACTCCAATTCCCATGAAAGGAAAAATCCACATTTAGGTTCACTTTATTAAAGCATGTTAATCTTCAAACTACGTTGTGTGAGGTGTTTGATTTAGTTGTTATACATGATTTTGGGGTCAGTGTAACGCCCCACCACTTGCTTTTGACTTCTAGGGCTGGTGCAGGTGTCCTGAGGCATTGTCTGTCGCTGTGAATTTGCCCATTTGAGCTGTCACTCTTGGTTTCTCCTTATATCTTAAAGGACTTTATTTCAGTCGGTTCTTCGACTCCCTAATTCGTGTGAAATTGTTTCTACTTACTCCTAGGATTTGTTCAGAGTCTGGAATATTATAAGAGCTTCTTTCGGTAAAATGAAAATAATTAAGGAAGCGAAAGTAATAATTTAAAAAGAATAGAACATTTTTTAATAAACTATAATTGATTTCCAATGAGAAATGACAGAGATGTATACTTCATGATTAAGTAATTTGACACTTCTTGGAGAAACCAACTCCCTGCTATTGACAGACATATAATTTCTTTTTCTGTCACAAAGTATGTTCTAGCCTAAGGGTAAAAGGCTAAAGAAATGATTATTTACTGCTTTTTTATATAGTTAATGTCTAGATAGAATGAAAATTGAGACAGGCCTTAGTATATTAAAATTTTATTCAGAAATATTCTGAACATGACTTAAGTAACTACGTGATCAGAAAGGTACTGCTACTAAAGATGTGCAGTTGCAAACAAAAGTCAAATGGCAAGAGCGATGGTGAGCACTCCTCCCATATTTTCTTCAGAACTGGGGGCCGTTGGTAAATTGGGGTTCAGTCTACCCCGGAGTGAGATGTTTTATCTTACATATTTTAGTACAAATGCTGTACCTGCAATTTTTACTCTTAAAACATTAAATTCGCTAAGAGCCTCATTTTTGTATGCATCAGTATTATAATGACGTTGTCACACTTGTTACATTTATGTGAAAAAATAGAAGATGCTCATGCATGGAGAAGTTTACATTAAATTGCATAAGCAGCAATTGTAAAAATACTCATATACATTTTAAAAGGGATTACAACAATTCAAAAACCTCAAAAAAGAAAACCAAAAGCTTGAAGCTTAGTAGAAATCGGTGTTAGAAATAGGACTTGCTTCAATAATCAAATATCTTTCAAAAGATTTAGTATGAAAAGACGTCAAATTGCTTAAATAGCAAAATTAGTAATTTCAAAAATATTTGTACATATTTTAACAAAAGATTACAACAATTCAAAAACCATAAAAAAAATCCAAAAGTTTGAAGCAGATTAGACGATTGGTGTTAGAAACAAGTGTTATAAATAATATTTCGTTGGAAGAAAAAGTTTTTTGTCCCACCACCTGAACAAGTAACAAATCTGCAACCTGCTCCATCATGTAAAACTAGACCAATAAGGACAGCTAAAGTAAAGAGGATTGGTAAACTATCTGATGTAGTTAAAATCAAAAATGAAGAAGAAAGAAAAGGGGGGTTAGAAGATAAGCGACAGCGAGAATCGTAACGAGTCAAAATGGAAAATTTAGTTATGATGATTTGGCTTAGGATTTTTACATGGATAGGGTCATCAAGTTTTGGCGATATGTATTTCATATTGGCAAAAGACAAGCCGGGGAAAAGTCGACGTTCAACATTTCATAAAAGCTCCAAGCGATGATATAGCTATAAATAACGACATTAGAGTTTATAAGGATGTTAGCCAAGTACCTGAAACTGCATCAGTCTCTATTAAAAAAGCAAAGGCTCGGCGCTATGTTTTTCATAATGACAAAAGACAATCCAAGGCAAAAGTTAAAGCTCCAATTACACAAAAAAAACCTAAAGGTCCTAATTGTAATACAAGGTCGTTTAAAATGTTTAAGGGGTTAATTGATAAAAATGAAGCAGAGATAAATGTAATTAGAAAATTAGTGAAAGTGAGAATTACAACAGCTAAAGAAAAAGGCATGGAACAAATGACAGCGAGAATCACATTGAATTGTAAACGAAATTTTAAACAGTGATCTATAGTTGGAAACTGGAAAAGACGTATTTATTATCTATTAAGTCTTAGGAAATTGAATGAGATGTTGTATGAATCTAAACTGCTAAAGCAAAAGGCGTGTAAAGAACTTTCTGGGGTAAAGATGAAAAAATGGACAATGAAATTTATAGTTGGAAAGCATGGAACAGCGAAGACTGTCCACAAAATTGATCTAAATAGGTCAGGACTTTGAGAAAGAATTCGTATTTATCTTAGGGTGGCTGTTTCGAATCTGTGGTGACGTCAGGATATCAAGAAAAGGCTATCTGTTTTTATTTATGTGTGTATACATTTTTTACGAAAACGGCGCTATATATTTTTTTTTTTGAAAATTGGCACCCTAAGATTTCCTGACCAGAAATTTTGGGAAAAAAACATGCAAGTGGCGTCCAATTTATGCACATTTCAAAAGCAAAATTTACATCATTTTCCCCCCAAGAGTGGTAGTAGCGTTTCTGGTATCAATGATGCATGCAAAATTACACAACATGACAAATACTCTGAACAGCTAAAGAGAAAGGTTTGGAAGAAGAAACAGCAAAAATCACAGTGAATTAGAAACGAAAATGTTTCACAGTGAAATCTGCGGTTAGAAGACAAAGCGAAATTACAATGGAGTGAAGGAGCGTGTTAGTTTATCTTGCGTGAGCCTGTGAAAAATAAAAACGAAGAAGGAATTCAATTCAAGGCAAAATTACTTATTTTTTTGAAAATTGGCACCCTGGGATATCCTGACCTTAAATTTTGGAAAAAAATCATGCAAGTGGCGTCCAATTTATACACATTTCAAAAACAAAATTTACATCATTTTCCCCCCAGGAGTGGTAGTAGCGTTTTTGATATCAATGACGCATGCAAAATTACACAACATGACAAATTCTCTGAACAGCAAAAGAGAAAGGTTTGGAAGAAGAAACAGCAAAAATCACAGTGAATTGGAAACGAAAATGTTTCACAGTGAAATCTGCGGTTAGGAGATAAAGCGAAATTACAATGGAGTGAAGGAGCGTGTTAGTTTATCTTGCGTGAGCCTGTGAAAAATAAAAAGGAAGAAGGAATTGAATTCAAGGCAAAATTACTTAATTCAATTGAAATCGCCGATTTTTCACCCAAGAATGACGAAGTGTTATTTTAGTGTCTGTAAATATACACAGGAAAGAAAAACTGAATTCACGTCTGAATTTCTTAACCAGCCTGGAATGGAATGAAGTGATTTCGGTGTCTTCGAAGGATAAACATAAAAGGAATTGAATTCGTACAAGAAAAAAAAATCCTGGGAGCGACGTCACATGTGCATACATTTAAAGGCCAAAAAACGTCATCTTTCCCCCAGGAGTGGTCGTACCATTTTCAGTATTTATGACGCATACAAAATTACAAAAGATAACAAATGACTTGACTTCAAATACCTAAAGAAAAAGGCAAGGAACAAGAAACAGGAAAATCACATTGAATTGCAAATAAAAATGTTGCACAATGGAATCTACGGTTAGAAGACAAGTAAAATTTCAATGAAATGAAGGAACGTGTTAGTTTAGCGTATATGAGTCTGTGAAGGATAAGCACGAAGGAAGATTTTTTTCTGGTATCTATAGAAAGTGCAAAATTACAAATGACCAATGACTCTGACCAGCTAAAGAAAAAGCATTGAACAAGAAACAGGAAAAATCACATTGAATTGCAAAATGAAATGTGACTTAAAACTTAGAGATATTTTCCAGATGAATTGTATACGGATTTATTGGGTACCCCTTTGACTTAGCGTATTTCAAACAGTAAGCTGTTTATAAAATTTGGTTCAATACTACTTCCTAGGGATACAATGATAGAAAGGTTGAGATGGCTAGGACGCGTTTTTCTGCTGAACGGATCATAAAAAAGGATCTATTGTAAATTAGAACGTCTTAGGAGAGCATAAAGCTAGAAGTTTTTGAAAGATTCGGATGGAGGGGGATGAACGCTGTTGTGTTGGTCTCGGGCCACCAGGTGTTTTGGTGAGCTGTTTGTGCCACAAGTAGGTGCCACTAAGTGTATTTGACGGCGCAAGGAATGTCACCCAATGAAAAGAATTACCATCTCCATAAAGCTTTTACAGAACAGTGAGTCACTTTTTTCATCCATTGAACCATCCATTGAACCATCCATTGAACCATCCATTGAACCATCCATTGAACCATCCATTGAACCATCCATTGAACCATCCATTGAACCATCCATTGAGCCATCCATTGAACCATCCATTGAGCCATCCATTGAACCATCCATTGAACCATCCATTGAACCATCCATTGAACCATCCATTGAACCATCCATTGAACCATCCACTACATTGAACCCTCCACCTAGCTGAATGCAAGTATCTTGTCCCAAGTACGACTTGTTTGATATACAAAAATACCTTTCCCTCTCCTTCATTCCTCTGTGTATGGGATTAGTTCTTCAGAAAGGAAATTTTTATTCAAATCGTGGATCCCTAAAATATTTTCCCTCTGTCCTAAATAGTTTGCGAATTGTCTCTTAAATGGCAAATTTTCCTTAAAGGACTTGTGCACCTCTTAGGAATTATATATTAGTCCCTGTTCTATCTACTCGCATTATCAAAAGAGAAGGTGGAAAAAACTGCCGGATTTCCAAACGTCTGAGAACTTGCTTTGTTTCGACTGTTTATCTGCTAGAATTTCCATGACAACACAACAAATAAAATGCCAAGTGGATCTTTGAAGCTGACTTTGGATATTACCATTCATAAGGTAGTTTTTTTTTAGTTATTAAAGCTTTTAAACATGATTTAAAATAGCTACTGGCACTTATCTGTTAGCCAGTACACACTTGAGAATTTAGATCATAAAATCAGACAATGTATTTGTCTGAAACTACATGTATTTTTGTTATATTTTAAAATATTTTCTATATTTTAATAAATATTTAGTTGGTATTTTGGTAAGCTTCTCGAGTGTGTACTGGCTAACAGTAAAGTACCTAACTGCTTTCTGTTATGGATTAATTTTAATTACCATAAATACATGGTATCTACATTTCGCAAACCATATTCGTTCTTTATATTCCATGGTTTTTAGTTTTGTTGTTTTTATTGTGAATCTTCAGCTAATCCACCTTGGAGGCAGAATTTCTTGAGCGTGCAAAATCTACAGTCGAGGTACGCCATTGGCAACAGCTAAACTATAAATACTGCTATAAACTTGTCATAATGCCAAATTAAACTGGCGAACTATCCTCCTTAATGTCAACCCCTATTAAGCCTTTTGGTTGCCTCCAAAAAAATTCTGGCGAATTTTTTAGATCATTTTAATCGTCTTTTCCCGGTCTAATGCACGACAACTGGTCTTTCTTATGCTCCCTTTAAGGCCTAGCCGAAGTCCAAGTATTTTACTCCCTAATCAGTTTTTTTTCTGAGGCGGCAACTCGGTCAAAGACAAAGGTGTCAGTTTTTTTTCGTCACTTCAACTGAAAAGACATGAGGAGGTTGAACTTAAGGGGTTTCTCACACAAAATTACGATTACTGTATTGTTATTCTTCGTAATTTTGCAAGTAAATAGGAAGATTTATCTACAAAAGAAATATTATTATATACCGGCAGTTTGGTGTCTGCATGCTACATTTTCTTCAGACTATATTTAAACCGGTTACAACTAACTAATACTTCACTGAATCACTCAAGAACAATCCGAGTGGTTAGTCCCTTGGTCTAATTTATGCATTAAATTAGACTCCCCTTTTGAGGGGAATTTTTGACTTTGGAACAAAAATATGTAAAGTGTTTGAAGGGACCGCAGCCAGTAAGTATATATTATAGAAAAAAGTTTCTGATTGTTGAATAGAATATTTTTTGCTCTATCTTTTGATACCCCACAACAACAGTGTTAAGTATAGCAATCTAGAATGCAAACCCGAAAAAGGTTTTATAATTATTTTGAAATTATAAAAGAAATAATTGTCGGCTTTAAAATTTGTTTATATCAAAATATTCGCCAGATTTTTTTTCTATCTGTTAAAATAAAAACCGCCGAAATCACTGATTCAGGGACGTCGGGTAAACTCCAAATATTTAACATGGGAGGTATAGGAAGATTAATTGAGAGCCTATTAAAAAAAATTATTGAAAAATAATTAATTTACAATCAAAGCAAAAATTAAAAGTACAACAAATCCAAGAGGAACCAACAAACAACATTTGTCAATTAAAAATGAATACAAAAAAAAATATTATAAAATTTGACAAGGACTTTAAAAGTCATAAAAATGTAAAATATAAAAATAAAATGTAAAATGTAAAATAAAAGTGTAAAATGTAGTTTTGTTGTTGAAATGGCTTTCACAAGTAAATAGCGACTAACTTTCATTGCTGATAAAAAAGAAAAAAATAATTAATTTACAATCAAAGCAAAAAATTAAAAGTACGACAAATCCAAGAGGAACCAACAATCAACATTTGTCAATTAAAAATTAGTACAAAAAAAGATTACAAAATTTGACAAGGACTTTAAAAGTCATAAAAAGTCACATAAAAAGTCAGTTAAAGATAAAAAATGGCAAAGATAGAAAATCAACAAAACAATAGAAGGACATGCGGTTTTAAAGGGGGCTCTAAAAAACATTGAAATTGGAAATATAGGACGGTAAAAATTGCTCCACAATACCTAGTTTCACGTCAACCACTCTCAAGAACTTGTTTATGCTGTCAGTCTACTTATTACAAAGGGTACGTTCCAGAACTCAATCATAATTAATGATTATTAGCTAACAGTCAATGCCCCCAGTTAAGAACGGACGATAAAAACAAATTGAAGCACTAAACTGATAATTAAATTCTGGAACACACTCAAGGTCTTCCTGTAGAGCGAGATCAATTCCACCAGATCAAAGTCAAAGGTTATTTGAGCTGGTGTACTTGGCGACACGTGTAGAAGGTTCCTAAACTGATTTAGGGTGCGTTTTACGATTGAACAAAGAGAAGGGTTTAAGGTTTCATGAAGAAAAGCCGACAACATAAATATTATATTATATATATATATACTATATATTTTTTTTAGGTAGAATGTCCTGGCATGCATTTATCGTATGGAGATAAATTGCTAGTTCGGTTTTGCATCCTCAATTACCACTTGCGTACAAGCAAAATAAATAAGGGACCAGCCTATGCTTTCAATGAAAGATTCTTCCTTCAGAAGGTAATTCTTTCATTAGAAACTGGATTGTTTTATCGTCGGGATTTACTTTCCTTTTTATTGTATAAAAGGAAAAATGTTTTATAGATCAGCTGAGCAAATATTTTGTGATCTTTTTTTTTTGCTTATCATACGGGGCTTCTCGTTATGTGTTTTTGTTTTTTTTTTTTCAGTTTTTGCTGTAAGCTTATTTTATTTTGAAGTAGAACATCTAAGTCAAAGCGATAGCTACTATCTATTAAAGTTTAAACTGACCCGTAGTAACCGAAAAGTTTACCAGCTGGCTGTGCTTTTGGCATTTTAAGAAGTTTTTGGAAAAACGACGAAACTGTAGTGCAAAAAGTAGCGTCTTAGAAGGCGACAGCCCCCCCCACATAATTTCTAGAAACAGTAAAGTTTATAGCTTTTAAAATATATGGTGCTTACAGTCCCCCCTCACATAATTCATTTCAATTATAATTGGATCCAATTAATTGGATTTAAAATATATATATGTATAAGGCGACAGCCCCCCTCACATAATTTCTAGAAACAGTAAAGTTTATAGCTTTTAAAATATATGGTGCTTACAGTATAGTATATAATTATAGCAAGTTATAGTTACAGTCATTATTGTGACTGTTTCTGTGGTCAATCACAGTCATAGAACTGTTTGTTTCAAATGTTGTCTAAGATCCCCGTCGAAGCTGAAAAAAAACTGTTATTGAATAGCAACATTAGTATAGTCATAATAACACTACTGCACTCATTTCTATGGTCAAACAGTTATAGTATAGTAAAACTGTATAGCTAAAATTTAGTTATAGCAGCATTATTGCGTTTATTTCTGTGGTCAAACACAGTCATAGAACTGCTGGTTTCAAATACTGTCTGAGATCTCTGTTGAAGCAGATAGTACAGCGTATCTATCATCGAAAAGCCGATTAAAAACTATAACAAGCAGTAAAAAACTCTTCAGGAGACAGACACCCCCCCCCCCTACCTTTTGATGCTTCAAAATAATCTGATTTTTATTGAAAAAGAAACAACTTAAGAGAACAAATACAATTCATATTCAAATTTCAAATGGAATTTTTATTTTTCTTTAAATGTTTAACACATTGCAGAGAAGGCAAGTTGTAACTTTTTGTATTCCTATGGTTTTCATTGCTCTTATGTACGCACATTTAGCCTTTTCTTTGTTAAAATCAATTCTTACGCGTCTAAATGAGTCTCCAACACTAAGAACGGTGCATAGTTCTCAGTAAAATTGGGTCTTCAGTACCCTGAAAACCCAGGGTACTGAAGACCCAATTCCTGTGCTCTTTGGGATCCAAAATCAGGGAAGTGTTTAGGTTACCATTGAACCCAAAGACATCTTAACTCAGAATAATTGCTTCTTCCTTACTCCTTAAAATTGCGACAATTAGATCAATTTCAGCTTAAAAAAACTCTTTAATTTGATTTCATGGGGGGCCAATAGGAGCCTTTTTCTTCTTTTTTTTTTCTTGGTTATGACAACCATGAATACTTTACGCAAAAGAAACTGTATTTTTTTTAAAGTTATGACTTTAAGTTTTTGTTTCTTAGAGGTAGTAGACCACAGATAAATGATGATGATCCAGTCTCTTAGAAATGTAACTACGATAGTTATCTGTTGCTGGAATTAATAGAACGTATATATGTCTGAAGAGTCATCTAGATTAATCGTGCTAACATATAAACAAGAACGATAGAAACTCTACTAATTTGGTGAACAATTCTTGAGCTGCCCAAGCCCATCCTTTACTCTTGCAGTCACTCAGGATGCAGGCATTTTGACAGGACTTCACCAGCAGAATATAACTGAAACATCAAGGTGTCCAGAATGCTTGCTTCTCCTGGGCTTGGTACAATTGGAGACACATGTAGGTACACTATTGCAGGATTTTCCAACGATTTTTCAAAACCTTCCTTTGGCAAAGCTGTAAATTGAAGGCAAGATGTGACAACCATGTTTGATTAATTTTTGAAAAATTCAGATTGGAATGAAATTTTCCGCAATGAATTCAGGCTAGAAATAGTGAAATATACTTGCTAGCATGAATAAGATAGAATAACAGACAAATACAGATGTCCTCATCAGTATTTGTAGCCCCTTATTTGTAACCCTTTATCTGCCACGGGCCAATTGCCAGGACCCGGGTTAAGTTTTCAGTTTTAAAGATCATGAGCAAGCGTTTGATTAAGCAGGTAGAACAGTATTAACGAAGGTACTATTTTTGTGTGGTATATAAGATAAATCCATAAAAGCGGTTAGTGCCATTTACAAGAACACCGTTAGTGCGGCAAGGTATGAAATAAAGTTAGTAGCTTTTTTTTATTATTGAATCTGGTGTTAAGCAGGGTTGCGATCTATCCGATTTTATGCAGATAACTTTAGTGGACTTTGTTGACCTAGATGAAAATGTGAGTTAAATGAATGCTGTTTTGGAGGTTTTGAGAGTTTAGTGTGCAAGAATAGTATTAACAACATAATGTCACTGAGGATAGGAATAAATGAAGGTGAAGAGGTGATGTAGGGTAATGAGAAGATTGATCAAGCGGAAAGCTTTTATTACTAGTAGTAAGTAGTAAGGTAGTAGTAATAGTAAGAAGGTAATAATAATAATAAAAGTAATAAGTAAAGTAATAAGTAATAGTAATAAGGTAACTAGTAGTAAGGTAGTAAGGAAAAGGCTAAGAACCAGAGTATTTTTTTTCAAATTGAAGAGCGTTTGAAAAAATAGGAAGATAAGTCTTCGAGCCAAGATTAGAATATTGGAAGCTAAAGCGGTAACATTGATCAAATAAGGTTCTGAAGCGTGGGTACTTCGGATGAAAGAGGAGGATTTTCTAAATGAAGAATTGTTTTCTAAAGAGGAATTGTCTACGGATTTTTGGGATACCCTCTGATTGACCGCATTTCAAAACAGTAGGCTGTATGAAAAATTTGGTTCTATTACGCTTTCTAGGGTTATAATTAGAAAAAGGTTGAGACAGCTAGGACACCTTTTGCGGATGAAGGATGACAGATTGCCAAAAACCGTCCTTTTCGGCCAAACATTTAAGGCCAACGAAAAGCAGTTCGTCACCAAATGGGATGGAAAGAGGTCATAAGTTAGGATTTAAATAAAATTGGAACTTGAGAGGAAGTAAAGAGGGAATATCGGGATGAAGAAGGATAGTGCGCGACTGTGTTGACCTCAAGCGGCTTGATACTGCAGTGAGTTGTTGGTAGTTCTAGTAGTACTTTAGTTGCCCAATTAGGTCTTCATTCCTGTTTTGCGAATCATTTATAATTTGGGACAATTTTAAATGTATTTGACATCCATTCCAGACCTTTTCTAGGTTATGTATAATGTCTTTCTACCGAACCCAATGTGTTTTTTTTTTTAGGTTAAAAGAATGTAACTGCCTTTGTCTTTATTTTAGCTCTTCAGGAAGCTTGTAACCTATGCCGTTTTGTTTTCAGAACAATAATATCTTACAGCTTCATTTTCAGAGTTTACCTCTATGCTTTCAACCCAGACATGTCATTGAACTATTGGCTGGCGATAAATGTGTCCTTGAATTGGTAGCAATAAGAAATGTGATTCCAGTGACTCTGGCCAGATTTCCAATTGATACCATTTCATTTATTTTTGAAGCCTTGCAGACGATTAAGACTGATGAAATCGTTGAAAAGCGAATGAAACTAAGACTACACAAGGTTAGGAACGAAAAGGTATATTTATCACTTACCACCTTTTTTTCAAAATCAATATATATGACTGGTATCTTTCTCAGTTTCGACCCGTCTTGAAAAATTTTTCTTATTTACTATTAAGGAAAGCTCAGAGGGCGTATCTGATTTAAGTGTATTACATATAAAGCTAATCTTTTCTTGTCTTTTAATAAATAAAAACATCTTTTCTCCAATCAGATTAAAGAGTGACATTAATGCTCAAAACTAACAGAAATTATTGTGAAAATGCGGCGGGCCACATCGATTTCTTATAGAATTATCTTAAATATAAAGGAGGCTACTGTATTCATCCAATTATGTTTAAATAACAGTTCAAATAGTGATAAATCTTTTCATTAGTAAGTGAGAATAACGACAAAAGCTCAGGATATGAAATTATTTTATTATCCTTTAAAAAAAAAGCATGATTTATGATTTTTATTTTCTAAAATAAAATGAAGAGGGACCAAAAGCTAAAATTTGCTCTTTTGCGCCACAGAATGTCGGGAAATGTCCCTTTGCTGTAGTGTGACTTCTTTTGCTAGAAAAAAAGAAACACTTATCCGTGGCACTTGTTGTAGGAAAATTCCCAAATTCCTGATTTCGTAGTTAGGGACTTGAAACCTCTGCAAGGGGGTTCTTTGATATGTTGAATGATTTGGGTACAGCCGTTTTTGGGGATGTTTTTCCCTTTTTTTCTAGAACTTTGCAAATTTTATCATTCTTATAACTTTTGAAGGGTAACTTTAAAATTAATAGACTTTCCAAATTTTGAACCACTATCAAAAAAATTTTTTATTTATATTTTCTCATCAAAGTTTCTTTTGTACATTCGTCCGAGTCGCATTTTACTTACAGTTTGTTATCAGCAGGCTTAGTGTTAACAAAGACAAAATACCTCATATAGTGGAGTATGGATTTTGCACGGGAGGCCTTTGGGTCCATCCCTCCTCCAAATCCTTAGTTTTTCTGAATTTCTGGGTTGTTCTTGTACAAATTATTAGCAGAATTTGATTTTTATCATCCCCCCCCCGAAAAAGAATACTGCATGCGTTTCTGTAGATAATGGACTACTATCACCATAAAATCTAGTGGGAATTGCAACAGCGTAACCTGCCACCTGCAAAAAAAATCCATGGATTCTATCAATCAGGGTTTCTACTTCATGACTATGTGTATTATTATCCTTATTCTAGCTTCAAATTATTTTGCCAAAAAAATTCTAGCTGCCGTTAGATCCTTGCGTTGAAGTGACAGTCCGAAGTCAGTTGGGGGCAACATGTGGCTTGGACGCGGAAGGTCTCGATCATGCCGTTAACCTATCCTCTGGACAAGTTGGAATCTCGGTAGGAAGCAACATTTACCTAGTTTTCACAAATTTCGAATAGTGAAAAACATTACAAAAACAGATGCTTCTCATTTATGTAATGGATATTTAACGTAAATAACACTGAAGACCATGCTGCCATTTGATCTGTTTTTCTTAACATATTATCAGTGGCGTTGTTGGGAGGGGAGTTAAGGGCAACAGTCGTCCGTGGGTGCGGCCTCTGAAAGCGGGCCAAAGTGAGTTTTTTACTTATATTGTGACACTAATTTTGGAGGGGGAACACAAACCAACGTTTTCCCCAGGCGCTGAAAACCTAGCTACGCCCCTGCATAATATAAAAAAAAAACACCAGTCATAACCAATTTGAATCTGAAAGACCTACTAGCCTAAAAAAAAAAAAAAAAACGTCAGAAAAGAATCGCCAAAAACGAAATTACCAGAACGGAAACACTAAGAACGAATAGCTGCTTTTACAAATTTGTTTGGATAAACTACCTTGCTTGTCAGTCCCAGCTGAATTTTAGCTGAGTGATAATGCTAGGACTGTTTTACACATGACTTCAGTTTTATGGTTGTTGTTTTTATCGTAGGCTAAATTTTATCTTTATTCTAGTTTTGAGCAGAATGGCTAATGCAAGTATAACCAAAAAATTTAATTAGTTTTCTTTGATAATTCACTATCTTCAAAATTTCTTAATTGATTTAACCTCCTTTATGTTTGCATGATAATTAATAGTTATTTAAACGTCTATTCTATAGTAAGAACCTAGCTCATTAAATTAGTGAAACCCAGGATCAGCGTCCAATTTCATATATATATATATATATATATATATATATATATATATATATATATATATATATATATATATATATATATATATATATATATATATATATATATATATATATAGAATACTGGAAGCTACAGCAATGACAGTGGTCAAGTATTGTTCTGAAGTGTGGGCGCTCCGAAAGACGGAGGAGGATTTGCTGGACGTTTTCTAGGCAGATTGCCTGGATATTGTTTCGGGTACCCGCCTGACTGACCCTGTTTCAAACAGCAGGCTGTGTGAAAATTGTGGTTCTACCTTGCTTTCTAGGGCTATAATGAGAAAGGTCGAGATGGTTAGGCTGCGGATGAAGGATGAAAGAATGCCAACGATCGTCCTTTCCGGCCAACCGCCTAGGGCTAAACTAAAACCAGGTCGTCCCCGTTAGGGTGGGAGAGTGTCGTAAGGAAAGATTTAAGGGAAATGAGAACTTCCTGAGAGGGTGTAAAGAAGGAGGTTTTGGATAGATTGGGATGGAGGAGGAGCGTCCGTAGCTGTTTTGGCCTCAGGGAGCTTGGTGCTTCGGTGAGTTGTCAGTAGTAGTATTAATAGAATCAGATTCCAAGAGGCCATAGCGGATATTTTTTATTAAATGACATTCTTCTGAAACATATTAAAAACGTGACAGAGATAATGCTGTCTGTCAATCTTAAAATGTATCTCTGCAAAACAATGCACCCGGATTGTCTATCGTTTGCATTTCGTTAATAAGATATTAATTTAATCAATTTTTATTGAAACAAGATTTTTAAAGTGCTGCAAACACAATACAATATAAAGAAAAGGGTTAAGGGTTTAATTCTTTTATTTTACTGACTATGCTGTAAAGACATCACCTTTACCAATTTTAATTTTTACCATAACAGGGTGTTTATAATTTTAATTATAAGTGTTTTATTTCTTATTTCAACATAAGATCACAAAAGTAACAAGGATCAACCAAATTTAGCCATGCCTTTCTAGAATTAAATAATTCAAACTAATAGCAAACAAAAAACATTTCATCTATGAGGGGACTTTCCCCTCATCAACTTCCCACTTATTACAGTGTTCTTGGCAAAGAAAAAACAAGAAGAAAAGCTCATATGGGGCCCAAAATAAAAAAATTAAATAATATTAAAGCTTTGTCATCATTGATATAATTCACCCTGTCAGCAGCATTTTTTTGGAGGCATTGTTGGACGGATCATTGTTGGCAGATCATTCTATTATTCGACTTTAAATATGATTGAATGCCTTCAAAAATTTTGACGCATATGATTGGCTGTCTAATCAAAGTTGGCCCTGCTGCTGGCAGGGCGAATAATGCCAATCAAGACTAGGCTTAAGCAATATGTCAAATCTTTCCTGTTTTTTTTCAAAAAACAATGAAAATATTTATTTAAAGTTCAAAGGGTTAATTCGTGCTATTTATCCTTCTCCTATTCTACTCTAGACAACTGTTTAAAAACTTTTTTTATTACGCGAACAAATGATGGAAGTACAAAATATGGAATTTCTAGCTTGTGTATATTCTGAATCCCCTTGAAAAGCTTCACATGCAGTAACATCGATACTTTATCTGCCTATTTAAAAATAAATTGTAAAAGCAAAGAAATAATAGTAAAAAGTTTAATCAAGGAGTTAAGCCATATCATAGTATGGAACTAAAAAAAGTGACATAATTTATTAAAAATTTCTAGTAAAAAAAAATGATCTTTGTTTTGAACAAAACGATAAATAAATCTATGATTTTTTTTTTTAGTTCACTTTTGTCACCAGAAGCTCTGTAACTTAGCAGTGTTGAATGTATGTAATTGTCACAATCTATATAAATTTAAGGGAGACAGAAAGAACGATATTTTAAATACCTACTCTTTAACTATATTTTTTCCTTTCAGGAAAATATTCTGTGTGAATAACATCGTTTTCCTACTCACCTCAAATATAAAAATTCTTAAGTTTTAGTACCTCGAAAGAAAACAGGAAACCTTTTATCGTCCCAAGATTTATTGGTGAAGTAGCCCTGGGCTACATTTATCGTCCCAAAACTCAGTTAAGGAATTCTCCTAATGTAAATTTTCGAAGCCAAATCAACTGATACAGCTACAATAGCGTTAATGATTTGACTAAGAAGTTATCGCTAAGAGAAATAAGTCTTTGTTTTAGAATGACCCGAAAATTAGTTATTAGTTTTTTCACTCACATTCGTCACCAGAAGTTCCACAGCTTAACGGTTCTGAATCTCGTGTCTAGCTTCCACATTCTAAACTAAGGTGAGGGAAGATGTAAAAACAATATCCATTATTCAAATATGTTTTCTGCTTTCAAAAAACTACTATGTGGGACAAAGATTGTTTTTCTTCAAACCTCAATGGTCAAATGTAAGAATTATTAATCAAAATAAAAAATCAATATATATATATATATATATATATATATATATATATATATATATATATATATATATATATATATATATATATATATATATATATATATATATATATATATATATATATATATATATATATATATATATATATATATATATATATATATATATATATATATATATATAATCTTTGTATATATTATATATTATATATATATATAATCTTTAAAAGCACCTTTAAAAGTTCAGAAAAATCGGGAATTTAATTTCGAATGAAATTTATCTCCACATTCAGCTAAGCAAATAAATTCTAAGACCAATGTGGCTAAAAACCGAGGAATAACTAAACTTGTGAAGTAAACTCAAACAGAGCAGAAGAAACACTTGTTTTCTTCTGCTATATTTTTCTTCTGTTTTGTTTGAGTTTACTTCAAAAGGTTAGTTTTTCTTCTTTTTTCTAAAACTGATCACGGCTTGTCGGGGGTCCTTGCCGAAATATCTGCTTTTGTCTTTTCTCCTCTTTTCTTACTTCTGGCTGATATTACCCTCATTTCCTTGTTATTTTTTATTTTACTTTTTTCTGTTTGTCATTTGTACCGTTAAGCAGCTTGTGGTACCGCCAGATGCTGAATTAAAAAATAAAAATAAAAAAGAATCGTGAGTGAAATATTAGCAAAATCAATGGCAACACATATGGCACCGCCCAGCTTGAGAAGGTGAAACTGTAGCTGAGAAGGTGTTGATGTTTGGATTTTTACAAACGAAAAGGGCTGTAAAATCTGACTTATTAATTATAGGCCTGCATGTGTATCTTCGCAGTTCAACGTGGCAACACTGACATAATGTCATACTGCCTTCAGAACTTTTTATTTTTGAAACAACCAAAAAATAAATCTTAAGAATAGCAGTTTTCAGATGTGAATACACATACAATGAGTCCAGGGGGGGCATTTTTTCATATCCTTCGTCCTTTAAGGAGTTCTCCCAGCGGAAATTTTTAAAGCCACAGCTTTAGTGTCAAAGATCTTGTCAAGAAAGAGGGGTGTAGCTACAGTATTTTTATTGGGTGGCAAAAGGGGGCTACTGAAGTAGGTGTTATTCAAGCTGCAGTGAAGAGAAGTAACTATTTAACAAACACGCTACTTGGTGAATTTTTAAAAAAAAAATAAGCTATACATTATAAGCAATAAACAAACATTAAACAATCATAAATATAAGTGCTGGTGCTTGGCTTTTACTAAAATTGACAGCAATGAGCAGCTGCAGATGGCGTCAACACGCTTTCGGATGGGCGTAGGTGAATGTCGTATACAATCGGCTTTTTTCGGCCAGATTCGCCACTTATGCTGCAGTCCATACCCCCCTCCTCTTCCCACAACCAGCACATGATGCTAAATCTAATAATTGAACCAACCTCTATTCTATTAGCCCCAGGTATCGTGCTATTCACTTGCTCGTAATTTTAAATGGATTTTGACTCTCGAAGATTTAAGTTTTTGTGCTAAACTTTTAATATATGTGATTTATTGAAATATTATTTAAGGTTTTTGTATTAAATTGATTTTTTCGTGGGCTTGTCAATTTTTTTAAATAATAACATTGATACCAGCGGGCCACATAAAGCCAAAACGAAAATCATAGGCATTGCAATGGCGCTGTCTAAGCAAAGATACGGGATAGGTCAAAATATTACCACAGATTGTGTAAAATTATATTGTGACATATTCCCAACATTTATATAGAAACCGTTCTTTAAATTTAAATTTCGAAAAATAAGGTTAAAATTATTAACTTATCCGTTGGGCATAGTTTGACAAAGAGTATCCAGAAAATCCGAGTAATTCTTGGCATCATTGCGGCAGATTAAAATTAATTAAAAATTAATTAAAAATTGCAAGGGATGCCATTTGGAAGAAAAAATTACTCCTAGAGTTTGAAAATCACCTTCCCCTTTGTATCTTTGTTAAAAAAAGGATTCTAAAAAAATTACACAAAAGTTTTTCTTGTGTGAACCAGAGTATGGGGGGGGGGTACATTTTCAGAAGGGGGTTTAAACAGTTTTTTAAGCTACTTAATAACTTAAAGTATTTTTAAAATTATTTGGGGGCGGCTTCCCTCTTGACCCCCTCAACGACGCCACTATTAAGAAGTTATAACTAAAAGAAATAGATCTAGGATTTAAATCCTCTAATGTTTTTTTTAATCACATTCTTTATCGAAAATTATATTATCATTATCATTATCAAATTTCATTATCAAGTATCTTGGACTGTGTATATAGTTTGTATGTATGTAAGGATGCATTTAACGATTTCCGCTTCTGTACATTCTTGAGTGATAATACTTCTATGACAGGATGCATTCCCGTTTGGCTTTCTATTTTGTGAAAAAGATTCATTCTGTTTCAATCTAGTCTTCAGTATTAGTTTAATTCCTATGGGAATTATACGTTCCTGATTTTCTGCAGCCCGGCATAAAATCCTTGAAAGTAAAAAAGAAAAAAAATCAACTGAAATTTATAACGAACAGAAGTTGTTACGTATATCAAGGGGGTGGCCCCCTTGTGAATACCTCGCTCTTTACGCTTATGATGGAATTTTGTTTCAATTTTTGTAAGAATAACTACTGAATCACATTGGTCGTTTAACTAAAATAAATTCTTTTACAAGTACTAAAAACATTTAGCGTAAAGAGCAAAGTATTGACGAGAGGGCGACCCCCTCATTTTCGCAATTATTTTTGTTCGTTTTAAGGTGTAACGTTGCTCCTTACTTTCAGTTGAAAAAACCTGTTTTTTATTTAATTTCTGATTGTTTTTTTAAATGATGCTGGGAAATCCGGCTCTTCCTCCCTGGAAAATTCCCTTCCCCGTGAAAAATTCCTCTATGGAAAGATCCTCCCACGTAACCACCGAAGTAACCAATTTTTTCCAGAATAACTCCTGAATCGCAAACGTCATTTAATTAAAATAAACAGCTCTTTTACAAGTACTAAGAAAAAAATTAGTGGAGAGAGCAAGATATTGACGAGGGAGCGAACCCCATCATATACATAATAATTTTTGTTCGTTTTAATTTGTAATGTTGCTCTTTACTTTCAGTTAAAAAAAATGTTTTTATTTAATTTCTGATCGTTTTAAATAATACTGGGAGATCCGGCTCTCCCTCCCTGGAAAATTCCCTTCCCCCATGAAAAATTCCTCCATGGAAGGATCCTCCCCCATACCCCCCTCGAATCCCCCACGATAAAAATCTCCCCTGGAAACGTCTATATACTTCTCAATAGCAAATACTTTGTGTAACATAACAATACTTTGTGTAACCTGCAGCCCTTCCCTTGGGGACCGTGGGAGGTTAAGTCATCCTCAAAGACATGGTTATTAGATTTTTCGACTATGCTGAACAAAATGACAAAATTCTGATCGTTTGACTTTGGGGAAAACATGAGCGAGGGATGAGGGCTAGATGCCCTCCAATAGGTCGCTTAGAAAGAGTACTAGAGCTTTTGATTTGCGATCAAATGAAACATCACCCGATCTTCTACGATCACTGGTTCAATATGATCACTCCTGAAAAAAAAACACAAAAAAAACAACAGAAAGACACATGCGTTATCTTTCTTCTAGCAAAAAATACAAAATTCCACATTTTTGTACATAGGAGCTTGAAACCTTTACAGTAGGGTTCTCTAGTCTGCTGAATCTGATGGAGTAATTTTCATTAAAATTACTTGATTTTCTTGGGTTGTTTTCCCCTTTTTCAAAAATTGGGCAATTTTTTTCAGGCTAGTTACTTTTGATGGGTACCATTAAATTAGATGAGTTTTACATATTTGAATAAGCATCAAACTTCGGTTTTTTGTTTCAATCTAATATTTATTTGAGCAAGTGTTCTCAAAGTTGAAACATTTGAACTGCGCAGCTATTAGTTTGAAAATTATTTAATTAATGGATTCTCCATTAAAAAAAAAAACTGTTGAGTGAGAAAAGGGAAAAACTTTGGAAAAACTATAGATAAAGTGATTATAGTATTAATAATAGCGAGCTGATCAGTGAATTATACTTACCAAAGCCTCCACAGTCCTCTTCAGACGACATTACAAAGAACGTTCAAAAAGGAGGCGAAAAGAACATAAAGAAAATATGATTCAGACTACCTGAAATTTGGATTTATTCAAAAATCCGTATTGAGCTGTACCCAAGACCTCTTTGTGTTATTTGCCATGAGAGTTTATTTAACGATCTCATGAACCTGTCAAAACTTATAATTCACTTGAAATCAAAATACCTAGCCTTAGTTGACAAACCACTTGAATATTTTCATAGTATAGGGGTTGTAAAAAATATGGTTGCTGAAGATAAGTCCATATAGTCTTAGTCGATACACTATATTACTACTTGATAGCACTCCAAACTTCAAAGAATAAAAAGCCATACACGATAGGAGAAGACTTAATCAAACATGTAACATGTTAGACTATGATGATTAGACTAGATGATTAGACTAGATGATTCTATAGACGTCAGTAACTTGATTGTGTATGGCTATGCCGTTTGACCCATGTAATTGGACGGATAAGTAGGGCTAAGGTCTCGTTCAAGTACTTATCTATATTAATTACTAAAGTAGGAATACAGTTTTCTTTTCCCCTTCTGTCTCTCTTTTTTGTATATATATATATATATATATATATATATATATATATATATATATATATATATATATATATATATATATATATATATATATATATATATATATATATATATATATATATATATATATACTAGCTGTTGGGGTGGCGCTTCGCGCCACCCCAACACCTAGTTGGTGGGGCGCTTCGCGCCCCCCCAAGCCCCCCCGCGCGCGTAAGTCGTTACGCGCCATATTAGTTACGCGCCATTGTAGTTGTGTCCCTGTGTCCCACCTGTGAATATAGATAGATTTATATATGTGTTTCAAACTACGTAAAAATTGCGAATATACAACATTTTTGGCTTTCCCACTACTGGAAGCTTTCCGTTTCCAATTGCCAGCAATTGATCTGAAAATGTTTGACCAGAATCATCGTTTTGCAATTTAATATTTTTACGTGTGCCCATAAATTAGAATTTTTCAGGCAAGCATTCATTTCGTCTGCAGGAGTTAAACTACGTAAAAATTGCGAATATACAACATTCTTGGCTTTCCCATTGTCTGTGCATATACAAAGCCGTATGCACTAATAATGACGTCATATGCAAACGCTCTTTTTACAAACAAACAAACATGCATACACACAACTCGTTTTTATATAGATAGATAGATAGATGGATACAATACGAATTAACTGCGTAAAACTTGCGAATATACAACATTCTTCGCTGTCCAATTGTCGCTGCATATAAATAGATTGTCAGGTTTACCGACCCTCGAACATGCAACGTACAATTGTCCATGGGAAAAACAATCAGTATTAAGATCTATACCACATTTTTCTAATGATTGACCTTGAGCTTTGTTAATGGTGATTGCAAATGCTAATCGAATTGGGAATTGCGATCTTTTAAATTGAAAAGGCAGATCCGTTGGAATCATGGGAATGCGAGGAATAAGAACAGCCTTACCCTCAAAATGCCCTGTCAAGATTGTCGCCTTTATTAGGCTTTCCATTGTTTTTTTTACGGCAAGTCGCGTGCCATTGCAAAGCTTTGGTGGGTCGCCTATTTTTAGTTGTAGCACGTGTGGTGGAAACCCTGAAAGATATATGGAATTTAAAAATTCAGATGGATAATTAACCGCTTCATTTGGTTCCAAAACTGTGTCGACTGACTTGCAAAGGACTGCCTGGTCTCGAATCTTGGTCAAAACAATATTGTTGATTTCGTGGACGTCTATATTTTTGGGTGCGAGAATCGCTCTTTCACTTAGCCATTTATTATTTTTATAATTTTTTAGAATATTCGGAAATACTTTTTCAATCAATTCATTTTTGGACGTCACTAAACTACAGAAATCAGCAGGTAGTTGTATACGTCCTGAAATTGAGTCTATCGTATCATAAATGTCTTTTTGTTCCGACGTTAACTTGTAAATGTTATTTTGTACATACGACAATAGATCACTCGTACTGTAACTTTGTTCACGATCCAATTCTACACATGTCGAAACAGCAGCGATACGGTTAGGTGAAGGCATTCCCAAATCCTGAAGAGGTTTGTTTGCCATACGTACGCACAAATCTTCTATAATAACTAAAGTGTCGTTATAAATTTCTGATGTAAAATCAAAAGTCATTTCTGACGTCTCTAACTGTTTTCGATGGAGTATATCTTCGGACATTTTTGACTTATATTTTTCCCATAACTCTGTAGGAGCTGATGGAGAGCAAGTGTACGAATTTGACTTGGGGTTGACGTTTCGCACGCGTCATTGATGCAGTTATCCCAGTGTTGGTCATTCTCCAATAAATTCAGAGCTTGGCATGCACTACGGTAAGTGTCATGTATAGTACCGTTTACAGTTCTCAAATACTCAAAGGATGTCGGACCGGGTACATTCACCAAAAGCAGGCGTAGAAAGAAGCATTCATGTTGATTGGGGTGAACGGTGTAGAGTCTTCCTATCGTGGTATCTTTGAAGATGGTAGGTTGGCCGTAAACCCACTGGTTATCTACTTCGATGGTGGTACCGTTGCCATTGTAGGTTTTTCAGTCATTTTACAATTAGAAATTTCTCTTTCAACGGTCTTCTTACAATTAAAAATTTGTCTTTGAACGATATTCTTAAATACCTGTGTCCTGGTCGTCATTTATATTCCCTGTGTCCCGGTCGTCATTTGTGTCCCGGTATCCCAGTCTGTAATTTCTCTTTTTTCTTTTTTCAGTTTTCTTTTTCTTCTTTATTTTTCAGCTTCACTATGAAATACATATCGCCGAACCTTTGTTTTTTTAACTAAAATCTGGTAGTCATTGATGACCTTTTCCAAGTCAAAATCCCAAACCCAATCATCATCGCTATCATTTTCAGTTTTAATATGTTTTGACTCTCGCTGTCCAGGTGGATCTTCATCTAACTGCGCGGTTTTGCGTTCTTTAGCCTCAAGCCTGTTTCCTTGCTGTTCTTTTGATTCCTCGGCACGCTTTCTTTTCTGACTTTCTCTATCAGCAGCAAGTTTTTTGGCATAGACTCTTTGAGCATCTTCATCAGTCATTGTAAACTTAAACATTAATAGAATTCTACGCGAACATATGTCTTATATAACTTGAATGACGTCACCTTCAAAGCAAAAATGATGGCAACTAATTTCATGACGTCAGCCGAAACATGACGTCACCTGATCCACAGATCCACAGATCCACAGACAACTTATTTTTATATATATAGATATATATATATATATATATATATATATATATATATATATATATATATATATATATATATATATATATATATATATATATATATATATATATATATATATATATATATATATATATATATATATATATATATATATGTACATATTTATTTTATATGCTATTTATTATTCATTATTTATTATATTTTATATATCATTTATTATATATTATTTATTATTTAAAATTTATTATTTTTTATAGTTTATATTTTTTGTGTTCGGTTGTGTGGTGTGCGTTTGTTTCTGTGTTTGTGCTGTTGCATTGGTGATCTCTTTTTTTCGTTAAAACACTTCTCTTTTTTCGTAAGTGATGAGTTTCATGGAGAATCACAAGAAGTACGTCTTTGTTCACTGAACTTGCAGGGCAGACAACTAGCTTCGAGATTTTTAAAGCACTTGATAGTTATGTCCTGAAACATGAAATTACAGACGGTTCTGCAAACAAGACTGGACGTTGCTCAGGAGTTGTTTCGAGATTAAAAACTGTTAGTCACCTAGATATTTTATCTCTCCCCTTTATTTTACATCGTGAACAGCAAGTGGTAAAAAAAGAAAAACTTGTCCTCACAACTAAACAGCCTGCGGTAAGAAACAGCTTGTCTCCAGAGCTAAACAAAGGATTATCCGGTGCTATAAAAATCAGATTAGACATAAAGCTCTAAATTTTCGAATCTTTGGAATGCTCTGTGAATAAATGGATTCCCAGCATACTCACCTTCTTCTTCACACTGAGGTAAGATGGCTATTGA